>NC_143023.1:94956366-95128866 GCF_057628025.1 Oncorhynchus mykiss
ATTGCAAAAGGTTTTTCTAATGATCAATTAGCCTTTTAAAATGACAAACTTGAATTAACTAACACAACATGCCATTGAAACATAGGAGTGATGGTTGCTGATAATGGGCCTCTGTACGCCTATGTAGATATTCCTTAAAAAATTGGCCATTTTCAGCTACAAGAGTCATTTACAACATTAACAATGTCTACGGTATATTTCTGAACAATTCAATGTTATTTTAATGGACAAATGTACATTTCTAAGTGACCCCAAACTTTTGAACGTGTGCGTGCGCACACACTCCACTGGTCAAAGGTTCTAGAACACCTAGTCATTCCAGGGTTTTCTTTTGTTTTACTATTTTCTACATTGTAGGATAATAGTGAAGACATCAAAACTATGAAATAACACATATGGAATCATGTAGTAACCAGAAAAGTGTTAAACAAATCAAAATAAATTTGAGATTCGTCAAATAGCCACCCTTTGCCTTGATGACAGCTTTGCACAATCTTGGCATTCTCTCAACCAGCTTCACCTGGAATGCTTTTCCAACTGTCTTGAAGGAGTTCCCACATATGCTGAGCAATTGTTGGCTGCTTTTCCTTCACTCTGCGGTCCGAATCTTTCCCGTGAAATGCTTAATTACAAGCCCTTAACCAACAGTGCAGAAAATACTTACCAAGTAGACTAAAATTAAAAGTTATAATAAAAAGTAACACAATAAGAATAACAATGTCAAGGCTATATACAGGGGGCACCGGTATGCAGGGGTACAGGCTAGTTGAGGTAATCTGTACATGTAGGTGGAGGTGAAGTGACTATGCATAGGTAACAAACAAACAGTGAGTAGCAGCAGTGTACAAAAGGGAGGGGGGTCAATGTAAATTGTGTGGTGGCAGTTTTCTGAATTGTTCAGCAGACTTATGGCTTGGTGGTAGAAGCTGTTGAGTCTTTTGGTCATAGACTTTGCACAGTCTATAACTTGGGTGACTGGAGTCTCTGACAATGTTATGGGCTTTCCTCTGACATGCCTATTATATAGGTCCTGGATGGCAGGAAGCTTGGCCCCAGTGATGTACTGGGCCGTTTGCACTACCCTCTATAGCGCCTTTCGGTCAGATGCCGAGCAGTTGCCACACCAGGTGGTGATGCAACCGTTCAGGATGCTCTCAATGGTTAGCTGTAGAACCTTTTGAGGATCTGGGGACCCATGCCAAATCTTGTCAGTCTCCTGAGGTGGAAAAGGTTTTGTCGTGCCCTCTTCACGACTGTCTTGGTATGTTTGGACCGTGATAGTTTGTTGGTGATGTGGACACCAAGGAACTGGAAACTCTCAACCCACTCCACTACAGCCCCGTTGATGTTAATGGGGGCCTGTTCGGCCCTCCTTTTCCTGTAGTCCACGATCATCTCCTTAGTCTTGCTCACATTGAGGGAGAGCTTGTTGCCTCCTCCTTCTATGCTGTCTCATAGTTGTCGGTCATCAGGCCTACCACTGTTGTGGCATCAGCAAACTTAATGATGGTGTTGGAGTCGTGTTTGGCCACGCAGTCGTGGGTGAACAGGGAATACAGGAGGGGACTAAGTACACAAGCCTTGAGGGGCCCCAGTGTTAAGGATCATTGTGGCAGACGTGTTGTCGTCTACTTTTACCACCTGGGGGTGGCCCTTCAGGAAGTCCAGGATCCAGTTGCAAAGGGAGGTATTTTGTTCCAGAGTCCTTAGTGATGAACTTCGTGGGCACTAGGGTGTTGAACGCTGAGCTGTAGTCAATGAACAGAATTCTCACATAGGTGTTCCTTTTGTCCAGGTGAGAAAGGGCCGTGTGGAGTGCGATTGAGATTGTGTCATCTGTGGATCTGTTGGGGCGATTGGAGTGGGTCTAGGGTGTCCAGGAGAATGCTGTTGATATGAGCCATGACCAGAATTTCAAAGCACTTCATATGGCTACCGACATGAATGCCACGGGTCGGTAATCATTTAGGCAGGTTAGCTTTGTTCTTTGGGCACAGGGACTATGGTGGTCTGCTTGAAACATGTAGGTATTACAGACTCGGTCAGGGAGAGGTTTAAAATGTCAGTGATGACACTTGACATTTGGTTTGCGCATGCTTTGAGTACACGTCCTGGTATTCCGTCTGGCCCAGTGGCTTTGTAAATGTTGACCTGTTTTAAAAGTTTTGTTCACATCGGCTACCGAGAGCGTTATCACACAGTCATCCAGAACAGCTGGTGCTCTCATGCATGCTTCAGTGTTGCTTGCCTCGAAGCAAGCATAAAAGGCATTTAGCTCGTCTGGTAGGCTCTGGCTGGCGTCTGGGTTTCCCTTTGTAGTCCGTAATAGTTTTCAAGCCCTGCCACATCCGACAAGCGTCAGATTCAATCTTAATCATGTATTGACGCTTTGCTTGTTTGATATTTCGTCTGATGGCATACCGGGATTTCTTATAAGCGTCCGGATTAGTCTCCCGCTCCTTGAAAGCGTAATCTCTAGCCTTTAGCTAGTGCGGATGTTGCCTGTAATCCATGGCTTCTGGTTGGGATATGTACGTACAGTCACTGTGGGGATGACGTCATTGATGCACTTATTGTTGAAGCCGATGACTGAGCTGGTGTATTCCTCAATGCCATTGGATAAATCCCGGAACATATTCCAGTCTGTGCTCAATGGTATTGAGATCCGGGCTCTTCGCTGGCCATGGCAGAGCACTGACATTCCTGTCTTGCAGAAATCACGCACAGAACGAGCAGTATGGCTGGTGGCATTGTCATGCTGGAGGGTCATGTCAGGATGAGCCTGCAGGAAGGGTACCACATGAGGGAGTTGGATGTCTTCCCTTTAACGCACAGCATTGAGATTGCCTGCAATGACAACAAGCTCAGTCCGATGATGCTTTGACACACTGCCCCAGACCATGACGGACCCTCCACCTCCAAATCGATCCCGTTCCAAAGTACACGCCTCGGTCTAACGCTCATTCCTTTGACGATAAACGCAAATCCGACCATCACCCCTGGTGAGACAAAACCTTGGCTCGTCAGGGAAGAGCACTTTTTGCCAGTCCTGTCTGGTCCAGCGACGGTGGGTTTGTGCCCATAGGCGATGTTGTTGCCTGTGATGTCTGGTGAGGACCTGCCTTACAACACATCTGCAGTCCTCATACCTCCTTGCAGCATGCCAAAGGCACGTTCACGCAGATGAGCAGGGACCCTGGGCATCTTTATTTTGTTGTTTTTCAGTAGAAAGGCTTCTTTAGTGTCCTAAGTTTTCATAACTGTGACCTTAATTGCCTACCATCTGTAAGCTGTTAGTGTCTTAACGACCGTTCCACAGGTGCATGTCCTTTAATTGTCTATGGTTCATTGAACAAGTATGGGAAGCAGTGTTTTTAAACCCTTTACAATGACACACACGACAGCATCATTGTTTATCATCAAACTAGTATCCTAGTATAAATATATACTATATATTATATTATATATATATTATATATTATATATATATTATATATTATATATATATATTATATATTATATAATATATTATATATATATTACATAATATATTATATATATATTATATAATATATATATATTATATAATATATTATATATATATTATATAATATATATATATTATATAATATATATATATATATATATATATATATATATATATATATATATATATATATATATATATATATATATATATAAATATATATAAATATTATATATTATATATATAGTATATATTCATACTAGGATACTAGTTTGATGATAAACAATGATGCTGTCGTGTGTGTCATTGTAAATATACTAGTATAGAATCTAAATCTTACTACTGTAAATCTAGCTTTGGAAGACAAACTGTGAAGGGCATGTGATGTCCACTAGGGAAAGGGATTGGTTGTCTTCCAGAAAAGTACCGAGCAACGAGGCCTGCCTTGGGAACAACAAAACAGAAGAGAAAAACCAATGGGTGTTTTTTTTTCTTTTCACAATTGGCATTCACAACATCAAAAACCTGAAGTAAAACTTTCCACATGGTGTTTATGCTTTCATATACTGTGCATATTGACACAGACCACTGCATTATCTACAGAGAGGTTTGAGTCTGCTAGAAACCTACATGTTCCTTACTGTGCATATTGACACAGACCACTGCATTATCTACAGAGAGGTTTGAGTCTGCTAGATACCTACACGTTCCTTACTGTGCATATTGACACAGACCACTGCATTATCTACAGAGAGGTTTGAGTCTGCTAGATACCTACACGTTCCTTACTGTGCATATTGACACAGACCACTGCATTATCTACAGAGAGGTTTGAGTCTGCTAGAAACCTACATGCTCCTTACACAGGAACGTGAAACCCCACAAACAACACCTCTCTTCCTCTCTGGTTTTCTCTCTTTTCATTCACCCTCTCTTTCTCTCTATTTCTCTCTTCCAGCCTCCCTCCCCTTCTCTCTGACTCTGCTAGCTAGATAGCTCTCCCCATGCTGCCTCCTGTAGGCGATCCACAATACGCCAGTTAGCTCCTGTTCAGAGCCACTCCCTACAGAGTCCTGCTTTGTGTGTTTTGGAACGCGTTGTTTGATTGACCCCCTCCAGAGCACCACAGCTTCAGCCCAGAGCACCACAGCTTCAGCCCAGAGCACCACAGCTTCAGCCCAGAGCACCACAGCTTCAGCCCAGAGCACCACAGCTTCAGCCCAGAGCACCACAGCTTCAGCCCAGAGCACCACAGCTTCAGCCCAGAGCACCACAGCTTCAGCCCAGAGCACCACAGCTTCAGCCCAGAGCACCACAACACATCCCATCACATGCCTGATGAGTATTGACACATTTCCTTTAGCACACAGGGAGAGGGAAGGAGCTCCACATACCAGTAGTCAGAGGTGGGACCAAGTCATTGTTTTACAAGTCACAAGTAAGTCTCAAGTCTTAGCACTCAAGTCCCAAGTCAAGACAGGCAAGTCCGAGTCAAGACCATGAAGTTTCAAGTCCTAAACGAGTCATAATGTGCTCTTCACCATTCATTACCATTTCATATTTTTAACAAGAGTAATAGTTAGTATATTACATTTACGCAAATCATGAGTGCTTTTTATAAATATCTATATACTCATTACTTTCTAAATTAAATCGACTATTGAGGATCGCTATGGGGCGCAATCAAGTGGTGTAGGCTTGTACACAATCCCAACCTTAACACACACACTTTCTATGTGGTTACAGTAGGCTAACATATGTCAATGGTTTTAGGAACAGCAGTAACATCAGGCAGGATTTAGGCTACCAACTGTCTAGCCAGTTGTAGCTCAATCCGGTTGTAGCTCAATCTTGTAGCTCAATCTTGGGTGCAATGATCACGTTCCCGCACTGACTGACTGTGTGGAGGCTCATTGATTTAGCCTACATGATACACCAGTAAAGTTATAAATTATATATCTGTCGGCTATATTAGCCACGACTTAATGTTATTTGTGCAGCTTCAAATGTCGAAGAAAGTTTGAAATTGTTGTTCCTCCGTCTGTAATTTTCTTCCCGCATGTTTTGTACGTTGCAACATTTTTTGGGGTTGATACAGCATCGTCTTTATATCCGAAAATAATACTTTTGGAGGTCATCTTTCCAAGGGCTCCATCTGAATTCACCCGCCGACGTTCCTCTTCACCGTCACTCACAACTGTTTCTCAGCTGGCACAATTTGACTGGCTGCTGTCCGATTCAAACTGTAATCCGTTAAATGAAGAGTTGATGCGCTGCACACTTTTTAATAGCATCATTTTTAATATTTGGGCTTGGGGAGGGTCAGGGAGGCTTGGGGAGGGTCGGGGAGGCTTGGGGAGGGTCGGGGAGGCTTGGGGAGGGTCGGGGATGCTTGGGGAGGGTCGGGGATGCTTGGGGAGGGTCGGGGAGGCTTGGGGAGGGTCGGGGAGGCTTGGGGACGGTATCAAAGTCAGGTTGAGTCAAAAGGCTCAAGTCCAAGTCAAGTCACGAGTCATTGGTGTCAAAGTCGAGTTGCAAGTCATCATATTTGTGACTTGAGTCCACACCTCTGCTAGTAGCCGTTCTGTCCCACTGTTCCATCAATAACTGTCAATACAGTAGACACTGCTGTACTGGGGCCTTTTCAGCAGCACGCCTGGGGCCTTTCACACGATCCATATAACAACGCGCCTGGAGCCTATCACATCCTAGACATCCAGCTCCTCCTGGAGCCTGGGCCCTATCACACGGTCCATATACCAGCTCTCCTGGAGCCTGGGCCCTATCACACGGTCCATATACCAGCTCTCCTGGAGCCTGGGCCATATCACACGGTCCATATACCAGCTCTCCTGGAGCCTGGGCCCTATCACACGGTCCATATACCAGGGCTCCTGGAGCCTGGGCCCTATCACACGGTCCATATACCAGGTTTTGGAGCCTGGGCCCTATCACACGGTCCAAATACCAGCTCTCCTGGAGCCTAGGCCCTATCACATGGTCCATATACCAGGGCTCCTGGGCCCTATCACGCGGTCCATATACCAGGGCTCCTGGAGCCTTGGCCTTATCACACGGTCCATATACCAGGGCTCCTGGAGCCTGGGCCCTATCACACGGTCCATATACCAGGGCTCCTGGAGCCTGGGCCCTATCACACGGTCCATATACCAGGGCTCCTGGAGCCTGGGCCCTATCACACGGTCCATATACCAGGGCTCCTGGAGCCTGGGCCCTATCACACGGTCCATATACCAGGGCTCCTGGAGCCTGGGCCCTATCACACGGTCCATATACCAGCTCTCCTGGAGCCTAGGCCCTATCACACGGTCCATATACCAGGGCTCCTGGAGCCTGGGCCCTATCACACGGTCCATATACCAGGGCTCCTGGAGCCTGGGACCTATCACGCGGTCCATATACCAGGGCTCCTGGAGCCTGGGCCCTATCACACGGTCCATATACCAGGGCTCCTGGAGCCTGGGCCCTATCACACGGTCCATATACCAGGGCTCCTGGAGCCTGGGCCCTATCACACGGTCCATATACCAGGGCTCCTGGAGCCTGGGCTCTATCACACGGTCCATATACCAGGGCTCCTGGGACCTATCACGCGGTCCATATACCAGCTCTCCTGGTGAAGTTGCCCCTAAAGTTCAGAGGAGAATCGAACTGTATCGTCCATTCTGAATATGTATATTTTCCTTTGCCGTTACCATACAATAATGATTACAACATTATACCCACTATAACTTTTAAACAGTGGACCTGACATACTGAAGGGATTCCCCGAACTCTCTGACTGAGCCTCCTCTGTGTCTGCGGTCAGTCAGTTACAGTAGTATTATATAGTCCTGTAGTCTACAGAGGAAACATGGCTGTTCTGTTGTCAGTAGTATTATATTGTCCTGTAGTGGTAAGTAGACTAGAGGATACATGGCTGTTCTGGGATTACATCACTGTATGGGATTACACAATGTAATACGTTCCAGATGGGCCCCGTTGTACAGGATTAGGACCGGATGATTGGACAATTGTAGAGGAGGAAGGGGTTCAGAGGTCAGCTGACGGATAACATCTCCCCCCCCCCCCTCCCCGATATCGCCAATCCTGGCACTGGAGGGACATAGACCAATAGGATTCCGTAGCTCAAGATAGATAGACCAATAGGATTTCTTAATTTAAACAAAGAAAACATCAATCCAGTAATAGCAGCAATAACACTTACCTATGCTGCTACTCTATCAACATACTGTATAAAGCATGATTCAACATCCCCCTAGTTACACAACTACACAACCAAAAGGCAGATGAGACCATGGTCACATTCCAGACAGAAATAGAAAGGGCAGAGCCGGCAGCGGGGGCAGAGCCGGCAGCGGGGGCAGAGCCGGCAGCGGGGGCAGAGCCGGCAGCGGGGGCAGAGCCGGCAGCGGGGGCAGAGCCGGCAGCGGGGGCAGAGCCGGCAGCGGGGGCAGAGCCGGCAGGGTCGATAGTAGATAGTTGTTGGTTCTTTCAGCACTAGAAAGATCATGTAAAACAGACTTTTATATGTGCTGCCTGGCCGGGTTCAATCATATATTTAGACACTGGAGAAAACCATTTGATAGTTCAGGGTTGCATAAACCCAGTTTCCCACTGTTACTTCAGCATTGCCTCAGAAAGGGTGGGAGTGGATTTTAAACAGCCAGAGAGATTAACATCCAGTAATCTAACCAACAGAGGAAATGCATTAAGAGGTGTGTGTGTGTGCGTTTCTGTTTCTATATAACAAGCCATCAAGCTCATGTTTTAGGACAGGTTTCCTCGGGGGATAAGGTCATGATCCCATGTCTGTTACACAGCCTCAGGCATACCATTTATAACGTGTACACACACACACACACACAGTACTCTCTGTTAGATAATGGAGTCCTAGGTGGGCTGTTCATGAGGCTAGAAGCAACTGTTGTAAAATAATAATAGTGTAACAACCCTGGGTTTATAAGCGCGGAAATCGGAGCATGAGGAGCACGCAGAAGCAGGCTTTTGCGGCACAGTCGATAGCGCGTAGAACCTCGGGTTCGAAGGTTGAGGGTTCAAGACCTGCTCCCTGCCTGTTTCATTACAATATATTCCATTTAGCAGACGCTTTTATGCCAAGCACTTAGTCATGCATGCATACATTTTACAAATGGGTGATCCCAGGAATCGAACCCAAAACCCTGGCATTACAAGTGCCGTACTAACTGAGCTACCAAGAGTCCAAGGATCTCCCCCAGGATTTAGTTTAGGGTCTCCTCTACTCTGTTTAGTTGACTCTGTTTACCTAAGGTCTAGATTTACATTAGCATGTTACCTAGCTGTTTTCTCTCGCTCTCTCTCTCGCTCTCTCTCTCTCGCTCTCTCTCTCGCTCGCTCTCTCGCTCTCTCTCTCGCTCTCTCTCGCTCTCTCTCTCTCTCTCTCGCTCTCTCTCTCTCTCTCTCGCTCTCTCGCTCTCTCTATTCAATTCGCGTTATTGGCATAGCGTAACAATGTACATATTACCAAAGCTTATTTTGGATATTTACAATATGAAGATAATAAGAATCAACATTGTCAACGGGACAACAGTAACAACAATAACCAAGGGTCAAAATAACTATACATTCAACAATAAGCACACATAGAGGACATGTGCAGGTTGATTGGTTTGTCAGACACTGTCCCTCATCTTATGGCAGGCAGCAATGTAGTGCGCTGCCAACCCACAGCTCTCTGCGTCCTCCCCCAACAGCACGGGTAGCCTATCCTCATCAGAGAGGTCTTTGAAACCTTGAATAAGGGTTTCAAATTTGGGGAAATGACACTCTCTCTAATTGTTTTATATTTTTTTACATTTTGTCAGGAAATGCAGCTCCGTCTCAGGTTCTGCTGTGGTGCAGTGGTTGCACAGCCTTTCCTCTACAGGGAGCCAGGTTCTGCTGTGGTGCAGTGGTTGCACAGCCTTTCCTCTACAGGGAGCCAGGTTCTGCTGTGGTGCAGTGGTTGCACAGCCTTTCTTCTACAGGGAGCCAGGTTCTGCTGTGGTGCAGTGGTTGCACAGCCTTTCTTCTACAGGGAGCCAGGCTTTCCTGTGTCTACCCTTCTCAATGACAAGGCTGTGCTCACTGAGCCTGTACTTTGTCAAGGTTTTTCTAAGGTTTTGATCAGTAATCATTGTCAAATAGTTAGCCATGGTGTGCTGTCGATTTATGGCCAGATAGCACTGTGCTTGTGTTTCCCAATAAGCAATGTCGTTTTGAGTGTGTTGTAATTTGGTTTATTCTGATTGATGGGATGTTCTGGTCCTGAGGATTCAGTGTGTTAGTAGAACAGGTTTGTGAACTCAGGACCAGCTGGATGAGGGGACTGAGGCTTCAGTGTGTTAGTAGGACAGGTCTGTGAACTCAGGACCAGCTGGATGAGGGGACTGAGGATTCAGTGTGTTAGTAGAACAGGTTTGTGAACTCAGCCCCAGGACCAGCTGGATGAGGGGACTGAGGCTTCAGTGTGTTAGTAGAACAGGTTTGTGAACTCAGCCCCAGGACCAGCTGGATGAGGGGACTGAGGCTTCAGTGTGTTAGTAGAACAGGTTTGTGAACTCAGGACCAGCTGGATGAGGGGACTGAGGCTTCGGTGTGTTAGTAGAACAGGTTTGTGAACTCAGCCCCAGGACCAGCTGGATGAGGGGACTGAGGCTTCAGTGTGTTAGTAGAACAGGTTTGTGAACTCAGGACCAGCTGGATGAGGGGACTGAGGATTCAGTGTGTTAGTAGAACAGGTTTGTGAACTCAGCCCCAGGACCAGCTGGATGAGGGGACTGAGGCTTCAGTGTGTTAGTAGAACAGGTTTGTGAACTCAGCCCCAGGACCAGCTGGATGAGGGGACTGAGGCTTCGGTGTGTTAGTAGAACAGGTTTGTGAACTCAGCCCCAGGACCAGCTGGATGAGGGGACTGAGGCTTCAGTGTGTTAGTAGAACAGGTTTGTGAACTCAGGACCAGCTGGATGAGGGGACTGAGGATTCAGTGTGTTAGTATAACAGGTCTGTGAACTCAGGACCAGCTGGATGAGGGGACTGAGGATTCAGTGTGTTAGTAGAACAGGTTTGTGAACTCAGCCCCAGGACCAGCTGGATGAGGGGACTGAGGCTTCAGTGTGTTAGTAGAACAGGTTTGTGAACTCAGGACCAGCTGGATGAGGGGACTGAGGATTCAGTGTGTTAGTAGAACAGGTTTGTGAACTCAGCCCCAGGACCAGCTGGATGAGGGGACTGAGGCTTCAGTGTGTTAGTAGAACAGGTTTGTGAACTCAGCCGCAGGACCAGCTGGATGAGGGGACTGAGGCTTCAGTGTGTTAGTAGAACAGGTTTGTGAACTCAGCCCCAGGACCAGCTGGATGAGGGGACTGAGGCTTCAGTGTGTTAGTAGAACAGGTTTGTGAACTCAGCCCCAGGACCAGCTGGATGAGGGGACTGAGGCTTCAGTGTGTTAGTAGAACAGGTTTGTGAACTCAGCCCCAGGACCAGCTGGATGAGGGGACTGAGGCTTCAGTGTGTTAGTAGAACAGGTTTGTGAAGTCAGCCCCAGGACCAGCTGGATGAGGGGACTGAGGCTTCAGTGTGTTAGTAGAACAGGTTTGTGAACTCAGCCCCAGGACCAGCTGAATGAGGGGACTCTTTTCTTTGCTCAGCTCTTGGCATTACAGGGCTTGGTAATGATATGAGAGGGGGGTCACTATTTTAGGTGTTTACAAATACTTAATTGCTCTTTTTTGAGTTCTTATTATTAGTGGATATTAACCTAATTCTGCCCTGCATGCATTGTTTGTAGTTTTCCTCTGGACATGTAGGATACTCTTACAGAACTCTGCATATAGGGTTTCAATGGGGTGTTTGATCCATTTGATGAAATCCTGTTTTGCAAGTGGACCCCACACCTCGCTGCCATAAAGTGCAATTGGTTCAATGACACATTAAATTAGTTTAAGCCAAATTTGAATAGGTATTTCAATTTGAATTGGCTTTTTAATGGTGTAGAATGCCCTGCGTGCTTTCTCTCTCAGTTCATTCACTGCCTCATTAAGGTGTCCATTTGAGCTTGTTTTTTAAACCTAAGTAATTGTAGTGTGTGCAGTACTCTATATATTTTGTACCAATTGAGAACTTTGGTCTAATTCCCTGAGGTCTGGATCTTCTCTGGATAATCATTATTTGAGTCCTTTTGGGGTTTACTGCCAGGGCCCAGGTCTGGCAGTACTGCTCTAGCAGGTCCAGGCTCTGCTGTGGGTGACAGCAGGCATAGGTCATCTGTGAAGAGTAGGCATTGTGGAGACTAACACCAAGGGCTAAGGATTTTTCTAGAGTAGTGGCCAATTCGTTGATGTAAATATTGAAGAGTGCAGGGCTCAGATGGCAACCCTGGCGAAGGCCCCGCCTCTGGTTAAAGAATTCTGTTCTATCTCTTACCAGTTTTAATGCTGCACGTATTGCCAGTATACATGGATTTAATTATGTTGAATGTTTGACCCCCTACACCATGTTCAATAACTTTGTAGAACAGTCCTGTATGCCAAATAGAATCAAATGCTTTTTGGAAGTTGATAAAGCAAGCTTATATATTTTGGTGGACATGTTCATCTATCAGGGTGTGTAGGGTGTAAATATGATCAGTCATGCAATGTTTTGGTATAAATCAAGACATTGTGCTTATTAAGGATTTATAATTTATAATACTACAGAAAACATTCCCCAGGTTACTGTTCACACACATTCCTCTGTAATTGTTAGGGTCAAATCTGTCTCCGTTCTTAAAGATTGGGGTTATGAGTCCTTGATTCCAGATGTCAGGGAAATAACCAATTAGCCAATATAGCCAATTGAAAATTTTCACTAGTTAGTTTGAGCATCTCATTTAGAATGCCATCAGGTTAGCATGCTTTTTAAATTTGAGGTCTTGAAGTTTATTTTAGAGCTCCTGGTCAGTTATTGGGGAGTCCAGGAGTTTCTATCGCTCTCTCACTCCCTCTCTCACTCATTCTCTCTCTCGCGTGTATGTGTGTGTGTGTGTGTGTGTGTGTGTGTGTGTGTAGGACCTGAACAAGCGTCTGAACAAGCGTCTGTCCTTACCTGCTGACATCCGTATTCCAGATGGTTACCTGGAGAAACTACAGCTCACCAGCCCCTCCTTCGACCAGCCCCTCAGCCGCCGCTCCCGAAGAGCATCATTGGTGAGAGAGGGAGGGTGAGAGAGGGAGGGTGAGGGAGGGAGGGAGGGTGAGGGAGGGAGGGAGGGTGAGGGAGGGAGGGTGGGGGAGGGAGGGAGGGTGTGGGTGAGGGAGGGTGAGGGAGGGAGGGAGGGTGAGGGAGGGAGGGTGAGGGAGGGAGGGAGGGAGGGAGGGTGGGTGAGGGAGGGAGGGAGGGTGGGTGAGGGAGGGAGGGAGAGGGAGGGAGGGTGAGGGAGGGTGGGTGGGAGGGAGGGTGGGTGAGGGAGGGAGGGTGGGTGAGGGAGGGAGGGTGGGTGAGGGAGGGAGGGTGGGTGAGGAGGGAGGGAGGGTGAGAGGGGGAGGGTGAGTAAGAGAGAGGGGGAGGGTGTGAGAGAGAGGGGAAGGGAGAGGGAGGGCGGGAGAGGGAGGGTGAGTAAGAGAGGGGGGGCAGAGAAAGAGGGGGACAGAGTGGGAGAGGGGGGGGCGGAGAGGGAGCGAGAGTGGACGAACAGAGGAGGACGGAGAGGGGGATGGAGTGATGGACGGGGGGATGGACTGACGGACGGACAGTCAGAGCGAGGGACAGACGGACGGACAGAGAGAGGAAGACTGACAGAGAGAGCTCTCCTCCACTCCCTGTTGTCTTCTGTTTACATCTCATCTCAGAATGGTCTGTGTCAGCACCGCTGTGTGTGTTTATGCTGCTGCCTGTCAGGATGAGAATAGAGGAACGGTATGGTTCACTGTTCTGTTAAGCGAATCACATGCTTCCACTCACATGCACCAAACTGCCTCCTCCCTTTCACAACATCAAAGCCAATGTCAGGATGAAATTACACCCAGTGGGACCAAATAGTGTACACACACACACACACACACACACACACACACACACACACACACACACACACACACACACACACACGGCCGCCAGAAGGTTTTGTGAAACGTTTGTAGGTATAAGTCGGTCACTGTTAACAAGGACATGAACCTCATTAACATAAATGTTTATTCATCTTTTCTTTCAGTCTGAAATTGGATTCGGGAAGCTTGAGACATACATCAAACTGGACAAGTTAGGAGAGGTGTGTGTGTGTGAGTTATTTGGGATGGAAGGTGATTTATAGATCAGTGATTCAAGCAGTCTAAATGTAATATAGTTCATCACATCATGATAATAATAACTCTGAATTTGATTTACTCTCACCCCCCTTTCCTCTGTCACCCCCTCTCTCCCTTTCACCCTCATCTCTCACCCCACCCCTCCTCTCTCATCCCCCTCTCCCCCCTCCCCTCTCTCATCCCCCTCTCCCTCCTCCCCTCTCTCATCCCCCTCTCCCTCTTCTATCCCTCTCCCTTTCTCATCTCTCACCCCACTCCCCTCTCTCATCCCCCTCTCCTCCTCTCTCACTCCCCCTCTCCCTCTTCTATCCCTCTCCCTTTCTCATCTCTCACCCCCCTCTCATCTCCCTCTTCCATCCCTCTCTCATCCCTTTCTCATCTCTCTCATCCCCTCTCATCTCCCTCTCACCCCCCTTCTCTCCCTTTCCCCTCTCTCACCCCCCTTCCCCTCTGTCATCCCCCTTCCCCTCTGTCACCCCCCTCTCTCCCTTTCTCATCTCTCACCCCTCCTCCCTTCTCTCATCCCTCTCTCCCTCTTCTATCCCTCTCCCTTTCTCATCTCTCACCCCCCTCCCCTCTCTCCCTCTTCCATCCCTTTCTCATCTCTCTCATCCCCTGTCATCTCCCTCTCTCACCCCCCTCTCATCCCTTTCTCCCTCTCTCCCTTTCTCATCCCTCTCATCTCCCTCTACCATCCCTCTCTCTAATCTCTCTCTCTCTCCCCTCTCTCCCTCCAGGGAACGTATGCTACAGTGTTTAAAGGAAGGAGCAAACTGACAGACAACCTGGTGGCTCTGAAGGAGATCAGACTGGAGCACGAGGAGGGAGCACCTTGCACTGCTATCAGAGAGGTGTCCTTACTGAAGGACCTGAAACACGCCAACATAGTGACGCTGCACGACATCATCCACACAGACAAGTCCCTGACGCTAGTCTTCGAGTATCTGGTGAGAGGCACAAAAACATTCCCTTCTGTTACAACTTCTAGCCTACGGTGAAAAGACTAGATAAAAGCCTACGGTGGAAAGACTAGATAATAGAATGTGAAATGAAAGCGATAGTTTGACAAATACAATGATCTTATTTTTCGTTCATGTGCTGTTGGTTGATCCTTAATAAAGTATTTTTAAGTTCATATCACTTGTAGTCCCAGCAGGTTCTATCTAGTGGATGCTGTGTTGGGTGTTTTGTGTTGCTGCTGTATTCTGTGCCCCTTTCTGTTTGACAATGACTGGTTTACTTCCGGCGCCGACAGAGATGGCCGCCTCGCGTTCCTAGGAAACTATGCAGTATTTAGTTTTTTTGCGTGCTATTTCTTACATTGGTACCCCAGGTAATCTTAGGTTTTATAAGATTAGGCTTTATATATAAGAGCAACGTCAACTCACCATCATTACGACCAGGAATATGACTCTCCCGAAGCGGATCCTGTGTTTTGCCCACCACCCAGGACAATGGATCGGATCCTGTGTTTTGCCTTCCACCCAGGACAATGGATCGGATCCTGTGTTCTGCCTTCCACCCAGGACAATGGAACGGATCCCAGCCGGCGAATCAAAACAACGACGCCGTAAAAGGGGCAAACGAGGCGGTCTTCTGGTCAGGCTCCGGAGATGGGCACATCGCGCACTGCTCCTCAGCATACTACTCGCCAATGTCCAGTCTCTTGACCACAAGGTTGATGAAATCCGAGCAAGGGTAGCATTCCAGAGAGACATCAGAGACTGTAAAATTCTTTGCTTCACGGAAACATGGCTCACTGGAGAGATGCTAACGGAATCGGTGCAGCCAGCTGGTTTTTCCACGCATCGCGCCGACAGAAACAAACATCTTTCTGGTAAAAAGAGGGGCGGGGGGGGTATGCCTTATTGTTAACGAGACGTGGTGTGTTCATAACAACATACAGGAACTCAAGTCCTTCTGGTCACCTGACTTAGAATTCCTCACAATCAAATGTCGACCACATTATCTACCAAGAGAAATCTCTTCGATTATAATCACAGCCGTATATATCCCCCCCAAGCAGACACCTCAATGGCCCTGAACGAACTTTATTTGACTCTATGTAAACTGGAAACCACATATCCTGAGGCTGCATTCATTGTAGCTGGGGATTTTAACAAGGCTAATCTGAAAACAAGACTCCCTAAATTGTATCAGCATATCGATTGTGCTACCAGGGCTGGTAAAACCCTGGATCATTGTTATTCTAACTTCTGCGACGCATATAAGGCCCTCCCCCGCCCTCCTTTTGGAAAAGCTGACCACGACTCCATTTTGTTGCTCCCTGCCTATAGACAGAGACTAAAACAGGAAGCTCCCGCGCTCAGGTCTGTTCAATGCTGGTCCGACCAATCTGATTCCACACTTCAAGATTGCTTCGATCACGTGGATTGGGATATGTTTACGCATTGCGTCAAACAACAACATTGATGAATACGCTGATTCGGTGAGCGAGTTTATTAGCAAGTGCATCGGCGACGTCGTACCCACAGCAAATATTAAAATGTTTCCAAACCAGAAACTGTGGATTGATGGCAGCATTTCCGCGACACTGAAAACGTGAACCACTGCTTTTAACCAGGGCAAGGTGACCGGAAACATGCCCGAATACAAACAGTGTAGCTATTCCCTCCGCAAGGCAATCAAACAAGCCAAGCGTCAGTATAGAGACAAAGTAGAGTCGCAATTCAACGGCTCAGACACAAGAGGTATGTAGCAGGGTTTGCAGTCAATCACGGATTACAAAAAGAAAACCAGTCCCGTCGCGGACCAGGATGTCTTGCTCCCAGACAGACCAAACAACTTATTTTCTCGCTTTGAGGACAATACAGTGCCACTGACAGGCCCTCTACCAAAACCTGCAGACTGTCCTTCACTGCAGCCGAGGTGAGTAAAACATTTAAACATGTTAACCCTCGCAAGGCTGCAGCCCAGACGACATCCCCAGCCGCGTCCTCAGAGCATGCGCAGACCAGCTGGCTGGTGTGTTTACGGACATATTCAATCAATCCTTATCCCAGTCTGCTGTTCCCACATGCTTCCAGAGGCCACCATTGTTCCTGTTCCCAAGAAAGATAAGGTAACTGAGCTAAACGACTACCGCCCTGTAGCACTCACTTCCGTCATCATGAAGTGCTTTGAGAGACTAGTCAAGGACCATATCACCTCCACCCTACCTGACACCCTAGACCCACTCCAATTTGCTTACCGCCCAAATAGGTCCCCAGACGACGCCATCGCAACCACACTGCCCTAACCCATCTGGACAAGAGGAATACCTATGTGAGAATGCTGTTCATCGTCTACAGCTCGTCTACAGCATTTAACACCATAGTACCCTCCAAACTCGTCATCAAGCTCGAGACTCTGGGTCTCGACCCCGCCCTGTGCAACTGGGTACTGGACTTCCTGACGGGCCGCCCCTAGGTGGTGAGGGTAGGTAACAACATCTGATCCTCAACACTGGGGGCCCCACAAGGGTGCGTTTTGAGCCCTCTCCTGTACTCCCTGTTCACCCACGACTGCGTGGCCATGCATGCCTCCAACTGAATCAAGTTTGCAGACGACACTACAGTGGTAGGCCTGATTACCAACAACTATCAGACGGCCTACAGGAAGGAGGTGTGTGCGGTGTCAGGAAAATAACCTCACACTCAACGTCAACAAAACATAGGAGATGATCGTGGACTTCGGGACACAGCAGAGGGAGCACCCCCCTATCCACATCGACGGGACAGTAGTGGAGAGGGTAGTAAAGTTCCTCTGCGTACACATCACGGACAAACTGAAATGGACCACCCACAACAACCTCAGGAGGCTGAAGAAATTCGTCTTGTCACCAAAAGCACTCACAAACTTCTACAGATGCACAATCGAGAGCATCCTGTCGGGCTGTATCACCCACCCACCGCCTGGTACGGCAACTGCTCCGCCCACAACCGTAAGGCTTTCCAGAGGGTAGTGAGGTCTGCACAACGCATCACCGGGGGCAAACTACCTGCCCTCCAGGACACCTACAGCACCCGATGTCACAGGAAGGCCAAAAAGATCAAGGACAACAACCACCCAAGCCACTGCCTGTTCACCCTGCTATCATCCAGAAGGCGAGGTCAGTACAGGTGCATCAAAGAAGGGACCGAGAGACTGAAAAACAGCTTCTATCTCAAGGCCACCAGACTGTTAAACAGCCACCACTAACATTGAGTGGCTGCTGCCAACATACTGACTCAACTCCAGCCACTTTAATATTGGAAAAATGTATGTAAAAAATGTATCACTAGCCACTTTAAACAATGCCACTTAATATAATGTTTACATACCCTACCTTACTCTTCTTAAATATGCTGTACTCGATACCATCTACTGCATCTTGCCTATGCCGTTCTGTACCATCACTCATTCATATATATTTATGTACATATTCTTCATCCCTTTACACGTGTGTGTATAAGGTAGTTGTTGTGAATTGTTAGGTTAGATTACTTGTAGGGTTATTACTGCATTCTTGGAACTAGAAGCACAAGCATTTCGCTACACTCGCATTAACATCTGCTAACCATGTGTTTGTGACAAATAAAATTTGATTTGATTTTGTTTGCCCCTTCCTGTTTGACAATGTCTGTCCCTTCCTGTTTGACAATGTCTGTCCCTTCCTGTTTGACAATGTCTGTCCCTTCCTGTTTGACAATGTCTGTCCCTTCCTGGTTGACAATGTCTGTCCCTTCCTGGTTGACAATGTCTGCCCCTTCCTGGTTGACAATGTCTGCCCCTTCCTGGTTGACAATGTCTGCCCCTTCCTGGTTGACAATGTCTGCCCCTTCCTGGTTGACAATGTCTGCCCCTTCCTGGTTGACAATGTCTGCCCCTTCCTGGTTGACAATGTCTGCCCCTTCCTGGTTGACAATGTCTGCCCCTTCCTGGTTGACAATGTCTGCCCCTTCCCGGTTGACTGAATGCCTGCCCCTTCCCGGTTGACTGAATGCCTGCCCCTTTCCGGTTGACTGAATGCCTGCCCCTTTCCGGTTGACTGAATGCCTGCCCCTTTCCGGTTGACTGAATGCCTGCCCCTTTCCGGTTGACTGAATGCCTGCCCCTTTCCGGTTGACTGAATGCCTGCCCATTTCCGGTTGACTGAATGCCTGCCCCTTTCCGGTTGACTGAATGCCTGCCCCTTTCCGGTTGACTGAATGCCTGCCCCTTCCCGGTTGACTGAATGCCTGCCCCTTTCCGGTTGACTGAATGCCTGCCCCTTCCCGGTTGACTGAATGCCTGCCCCTTCCCGGTTGACTGAATGCCTGCCCCTTCCCGGTTGACTGAATGCCTGCCCCTTCCTCTCCACTCACTTGTAGGACAAGGACCTGAAGCAGTACATGGACGACTGTGGGAACATCCTGAGCATGCAGAACGTCAAGGTGAGTGTAGTGTCTACAGATCGCCTGCCAGGTCTCTGTATCGCTGTAGATATGCAAGGCTCCTTCAGTGCTAAAAGCCTATTCCCCCTGCTGGTGACTAGTGGAACATCGACTTAATCACTTGAACGTGTCAAGCTCAATTCCAACAAAAGTGTTGTTTTTTTTTAAAGCGTACAAACGAGCGTTGTACTAGTCAGTGAGAGAAAACATACGGGCCTCGAGCATCTACGGCATCATAGCACGTCAAATTAGAAAGCAAGTCTATTTTTCTTACCTCTACGCGGAGTAATGCTGGTAAAGTAAGCAGATAAATTACGTGGGTCGCTTGTAGAAAAGGAATTTGGGGAGTCATTATGATCTTACCAATGCTAAGTAGACTAAAGATGTAGTTTAACATGTATTGGGCTTGAAACTAAGGTTTATCAGTCAAATAGGCTCCATATTTGAAAAGAATTGCAACCTGCCTGTGGTGATTTCCATCATATAGTCGAGGCAGACTACGGCTGGAAAACTCCAGGACTCTGATATCAAGAGGGAATACTGTAGAAAGAACGAGATGTAGTTGTTTATAAATGGCTTGGATTTATTAGAAACAACATCCTCATAAGCTAGCAAATCAACAACTAGTCCAGCTACGGTGGCCCCCGTAGGACATCTAAGGTCAAAAGGAATTCCCGGCCTCCCGGGTGGTGCAGTGGTTAAGGGCCCTGTACTGCAGCGCCAGCTGTGCCACCACTCTGGGTTCGCGCCCAGGCTCTGTCGTAACCGGCCGCGACCGGGAGGTCCGTGGGGCGACGCACAATTGGCATAGCGTCGTCCGGGTTAGGGAGGGCTTGGCCGGTAGGGATGTCCTTGTCTCATCGCGCACCAGCGACTCCTGTGGTGGGCCGGGCGCAGTACGCGCTAACCAAGGTTGCCAGGTGCACGGTGTTTCCTCAGACACATTGGTGCGGCTGGCTTCCGGGTTGGATGCACGCTGTGTTAAGAAGTAGTGCTGTGGGTTGGGTTGTGTATCGGAGGACGCATGACTTTCAACGTTCGAGCCCGTATGGGAGTTGTAGCGATGAGACAAGATAGTAGCTACTAACAATTGGATACCATGAAATTGGGGAGAAAAGGGGGGTAAAATTCAAAAATAAATGTAAAAATGTTTAAAAGGAATTCCCGGTGGCAGAATAGCGAACAGTTTTATTATGGATTTTCATGCCAATTCGGTTGTCATACGCTACCCAGAGTTTGTGAATTGATGCTTGCTACTCTCACACGCAAATGTCACGCCGTTGACAGGTGTCTGTGTGATTTTTAGTTTCACACCACAAATTTAAATTCTCTCTGGAAAAAGGGAAAAATAGTTATTCTGATCGAATGGAGATATTCGAGAAACTAACAAGCCTTTGTTCCTACCCATGCACAGTAGCTGAAGATGATTATCATTTTTCTGATTACACTACATGTTTTATATTTCCACCGAAGTGTCCTGACTACCAGCAGAGGTCTGACATCATCTTTGTTGTTTTGTCTCAGATCTTCTTGTTTCAGATCCTGCGAGGTTTGTCCTACTGTCACAGACGGAAGGTTCTACACAGAGATCTGAAGCCTCAGAACCTGCTCATCAACGAACGAGGAGAACTCAAACTGGCCGACTTCGGTAAGAGACATGTTCTCGTTCTACCCAGGTTTCTGGGGAGTTTATAACGCTCTTCACACTTTCCTGCAGACCTGAACCGTACTCAGCTAGCTCCGATATTTCCTTTTCACTTAGTCTGATTTCTGCAACTATGGTGGAGGCACAACCAGGCCAGCACAGTACAGGTCAGCTTGGTTCAGTTCGGCATGATTGCTGACAATGAGCCGGTCTATTCAGTGAAGACAGTAATGTTCCATTGTGTAACTCCTTGTTATTTTGTTCCAGGTCTGGCCCGGGCCAAGTCAGTCCCCACTAAGACGTACTCCAACGAGGTGGTGACGCTCTGGTACCGACCTCCTGACGTTCTACTCGGATCCTCTGAGTACTCCACACAGATAGACATGTGGTGAGTGAGCTGAGGTGACATAGAACCATGAGAGAACCAACATAGAACCAACAGAACCAACGTAGAACCATGAAAGAACCAACGTAGAACCATGAGAGAACCAACGTGGAACCGTGAGAGAACCAACATAGAACCATGAGAGAACCAACATAGAACCAACATAGAACCATGAGAGAACCAACATAGAACCATGAGAGAACCAACATAGAACCATGAGAGAACCAACATAGAACCATGAGAGAACCAACATAGAACCATGAGAGAACCAACATAGAACCATGAGAGAACCAACATAGAACCAATGTAGAACCGTGAGAGAACCAATGTAGAACCGTGAGAGAACCAATGTAGAACCGTGAGAGAACCGACGTGGAACCGTGAGAGAACCGACGTGGAACCGTGAGAGAACCGACGTGGAACCGTGAGAGAACCGACGTGGAACCGTGAGAGAACCGACGTGGAACCGTGAGAGAACCGGCGTGGAACCGTGAGAGAACCGGCGTGGAACCGTGAGAGAACCGGCGTGGAACCGTGAGAGAACCGGCGTGGAACCGTGAGAGAACCGGCGTGGAACCGTGAGAGAACCGGCGTAGAACCGTGAGAGAACCGGCGTAGAACCGTGAGAGAACCAACGTAGAACCGTGAGAGAGCCAGCGTAGAACCGTGAGAGAACCAGCGTAGAACCGTGAGAGAACCAACGTAGAACCGTGAGAGAACCAACGTAGAACCGTGAGAGCCAGCGTAGAACCAACGTAGAACCGTGAGAACCAGCGTAGAACCGTGAGAGAACCAGTGTAGAACCAACGTAGAACCGTGAGAGAACCGACGTAGAACCGTGAGAGAACCAGCGTAGAACCGTGAGAGAACCAACGTAGAACCGTGAGAGAGCCAGCGTAGAACCGTGAGAGAACCAGCGTAGAACCGTGAGAGAACCAACGTAGAACCGTGAGAGAACCAACGTAGAACCGTGAGAGCCAGCGTAGAACCAACGTAGAACCGTGAGAACCAGCGTAGAACCGTGAGAGAACCAGTGTAGAACCAACTTAGAACCGTGAGAGAACCGACGTAGAACCGTGAGAGAACCAGCGTAGAACCGTGAGAGAACCAGCGTAGAACCGTGAGAGAACCAGCGTAGAACCGTGAGAGAACCAGCGTAGAACCGTGAGAGAACCAACGTAGAACCGTGAGAGAACCAGCGGAGAACCAACGTAGAACCGTGAGAGAACCAGCGTAGAACCGTGAGAGAACCAGCGTAGAACCATGAGAGAACCAACGTAGAATCATGAGCATTTCTTGAGAATGGGTTATCAGGAGCCATGATCTTCTAATCTGAATTATATATGCAAAACTGAAATCCATCCTGACCCCCATATCGACCTCTGTATCTACCACGCTCTGACGTCCTTATGTTCCCTTGAATAATGAGAATAGCCATGCATCTAATTTACAGTGGAGGGCAGGAAAAGTTAAGTGAATGTTGGGTACAGACTCCCCTTATGAAGACCTGTATTGACTCTATTTGACCCCGAACCTCATCTTTTCAACCCCAGGGGTGTGGGCTGTATATTTTATGAGATGGCTGCCGGGAGGCCTCTGTTCCCTGGCTCTACTGTGGAGGACGAACTGCACCTCATCTTCAGACTGCTGGGTGAGTGCTGCCACCTGGTGGTGGGAAAACAACATGACATGGTGAAATAAAATATATCTGCTCTCTGTAATGTGTGTGTGTCATTTGAATTTGCTTGTATTAAATTATACTTTTAACCTACATCTTTGTAGACAGTCAGCTGCTATGCTAGAGCCCCTGTGACTGCCCTCTCCACCCTCCAACAGGAACACCCTCAGAGGACAGCTGGCCTGGCATCTCCTCCATGGAGGAGTTCAAGTCCTACAAGTTCCCCAAGTACAAGACACAGCCCCTCATCAACCATGCTCCCAGGTATGTAGGGCTACAGGCCTGGGTACAGATCTGTTGGAGTGGTTACATCATATTAAAGGGACAATTTTCACTCATAATTAAATGTTTGTCAGATGTTTTCAGACCGACAAGAGTAGGACACTAGTAGACCACGTTAGACCACTGCAGAGTTCTAAAAACATCTGACCCTCGTTGATTTGAAGCAGACGCCTTTTTCCGAAGAAACTTACAGATTCCCACACAGCAACATGTCCTTAAATCAGCTGGTGTCCAGGGAAATGAACATGAGCTGGTGTCCAGGGAAATGAACATGAGCTGGTGTCCAGGGAAATGAACATGAGCTGGTGTCCAGGGAAATGAACATGAGCTGGTGTCCAGGGAAATGAACATGAGCTGGTGTCCAGGGAAATGAACATGAGCTGGTGTCCAGGGAAATGAACATGAGCTGGTGTCCAGGGAAATGAACATGAGCTGGTGTCCAGGGAAATGAACATGAGCTGGTGTCCAGGGAAATGAACATGAGCTGGTGTCCAGGGAAATGAACATGAGCTGGTGTCCAGGGAAATGAACATGAGCTGGTGTCCAGGGAAATGAACATGAGCTGGTGTCCAGGGAAATGAACATGAGCTGGTGTCAAGGGAAATGAACATGAGCTGGTGTCCAGGGAAATGAACATGAGCTGGTGTTCAGGGAAATGAACATGAGCTGGTGTCCAGGAAAATGAACATGAGCTGGTGTCCAGGGAAATGAACATGAGCTGGTGTCCAGGAAAATGAACATGAGCTGGTGTCCAGGGAAATGAACATGTCGTAACACTGGGTGTTTCCTTTTACTGAAGTGGAATTACTGGCCCTTCTGCTTTCAAAGGGGGTTTTGTAAGAGAAAAGTTTTTGTTTGTGTATGTGTGTGCGTACACCTCCCTTCCTGTGGAGGAAATCCTGTGGAATAGTTTACTCTGCTTCTTTCCTAGAGTTCACTACACCACCATGAGTCACTCCCACTGATCTAACACCTTTACCACTGCGCTCTCTCTCTTTCTCGCTCTCTCTCTTTCTCGCTCTCCCTCTTTCTCTCCCTCTTTCTCTCCCTCTTTCTCTCCCTCTTTCTCTCCCTCTTTCTCTCCCTCTTGCTCGCTCTCTTGCTCTCTTGCTCTCTTTCTCGCTCTTTCCCTCCCTCCCTTTCCTCCATCCCTCCCTCCCTTTCCTCCCTCCCTCCCTCTTTCCCTCTTTCCCTCCCTCCCTCTTTCCCTCTTTCCCTCCCTCCCTCTTTCCCTCCCTCCCTCCCACCCCCTCCCTCTCTGTGCTTCTCAGGTTGGATACCGATGGCATTGAACTGCTGCTGTCATTTCTCAAAGTGAGTCCCACTACAGATGCAAACAGATTGACTCATTTGAATAAACAATCCTCTGAGTTGCACCACTGCTCCGACACCTGTATCTGATAAACGGCAGCGTGTTGTTGTTACATTGGGACAGTGTACTTGGTAGAATTTCAAAGGAAAACTTAGTGTACATAAGGCTTTGACACACAGCAGTAATAACTTCACCAGAATGCAGATGTTTACAGTGCACTGCTGCAGAAGTAATATTGTGTATTTATGTAGCTTTATGGAGTTGCATTGTGGCATATTTAACATAGTTATTTAACTTCCTGGAGGCAGGAATTAATTAGCAGAGTGTGGATGTTTCCTCTATCATGGCTTTCCTGTCCAAGAACACACACACACACACACACACACACACACACACACACACACACACGCTTATTAAACAAACACACACACACACACGCGCTTATTAAACAAACACACACACTGTTTCTCTGTTGTTGCTTTCTCAGTACGAGTCCAAGCAGAGGATGTCTGCAGATGAGTCGATGAGACAGCCTTACTTCAGGAGCCTGGGGACACACGCACACACACTGCCAGAGAGTGAGTAATATATACACACACACACTGCCAGAGAGTGAGTGATATATACGCACACACACTGCCAGAGAGTGAGTGATATATACGCACACACACTGCCAGAGAGTGAGTGATATATACGCACACACACTGCCAGAGAGTGAGTAATATATACACACACACACTGCCAGAGAGTGAGTGATATATACACACACACACTGCCAGAGAGTGAGTGATATATACACACACACACTGCCAGAGAGTGAGTGATATATACACACACACACTGCCAGAGAGTGAGTAATATATACACACACACACTGCCAGAGAGTGAGTGATATATACACACACACACTGCCAGAGAGTGAGTGATATATACGCACACACACTGCCAGAGAGTGAGTAATATATACACACACACACTGCCAGAGAGTGAGTGATATATACACACACACACTGCCAGAGAGTGAGTGATATATACACACACACACTGCCAGAGAGTGAGTGATATATACACACACACACTGCCAGAGAGTGAGTGATATACACACGCGTGCACACACACTGCCAGACAGTGAGTGATATATACACGCACACACACTGCCAGAGAGTGAGTGATATATACACGCACACACACTGCCAGAGAGTGAGTGATATACACACGCACACACACTGCCAGAGAGTGAGTGATATACACACGCGCGCACACACACTGCTAGAGAGTGAGTGATATACACACGCGTGCACACACACTGCCAGACAGTGAGTGATATATACACGCACACACACTGCCAGAGAGTGAGTGATATATATATACACACACACACACACACTGCCAGAGAGTGAGTGATATATACACACACACACTGCCAGAGAGTGAGTGATACACACACATAAATATATATACAGTGCCTTGCGAAAGTATTCGGCCCCCTTGAACTTTGCGACCTTTTGCCACATTTCAGGCTTCAAACATGAAGATATAAAACTGTATTTTTTTGTGAAGAATCAACAACAAGTGGGACACAATCATGAAGTGGAACAACATTTATTGAATATTTCAAACTTTTTTAACAAATCAAAAATTGAAAAATTAGGCGTGCAAAATTATTTAGCCCCCTTAAGTTAATACTTTGTAGCGCCACCTTTTACTGCGATTACAGCTGTAAGTTGCTTGGGGTATGTCTCTATCAGTTTTGCACATCGAGAGACTGAAATGTTTTCCCATTCCTCCTTGCAAAACAGCTCAAGCTCTGAGGTTGGATGGAGAGCATTTGTGAACAGCAGTTTTCAGTTCTTTCCACAGATTCTCGATTGGATTCAGGTCTGGACTTTGACTTGGCCATTCTAACACCTGGATATGTTTATTTTTGAACCATTCCATTGTAGATTTTGCTTTATGTTTTGGATCATTGTCTTGTTGGAAGACAAATCTCCGTCCCAGTCTCAGGTCTTTTGCAGACTCCATCAGGTTTTCTTCCAGAATGGTCCTGTATTTGGCTCCATCCATCTTCCCATCAATTTTAACCATCTTCCCTGTCCCTGCTGAAGAAAAGCAGGCCCAAACCATGATGCTGCCACCACCATGTTTGACAGTGGGGATGGTGTGTTCAGCTGTGTTGCTTTTACGCCAAACATAACGTTTTGCATTGTTGCCAAAAAGTTCAATTTTGGTTTCATCTGACCAGAGCACCTTCTTCCACATGTTTGGTGTGTCTCCCAGGTGGCTTGTGGCAAACTTTAAATGACACTTTTTATGGATATCTTTAAGAAATGGCTTTCTTCTTGCCACTCTTCCATAAAGGCCAGATTTGTGCAATATACGACTGATTGTTGTCCTATGGACAGAGTCTCCCACCTCAGCTGTAGATCTCTGCAGTTCATCCAGAGTGATCATGGGCCTCTTGGCTGCATCTCTGATCAGTCTTCTCCTTGTATGAGCTGAAAGTTTAGAGGGACGGCCAGGTCTTGGTAGATTTGCAGTGGTCTGATACTCCTTCCATTTCAATATTATCGCTTGCACAGTGCTCCTTGGGATGTTTAAAGCTTGGGAAATCTTTTTGTATCCAAATCCGGCTTTAAACTTCTTCACAACAGTATCTCGGACCTGCCTGGTGTGTTCCTTGTTCTTCATGATGCTCTCTGCGCTTTTAACGGACTTCTGAGACTATCACAGTGCAGGTGCATTTATACGGAGACTTGATTACACACAGGTGGATTGTATTTATCATCATTAGTCATTTAGGTCAACATTGGATCATTCAGAGATCCTCACTGAACTTCTGGAGAGAGTTTGCTGCACTGAAAGTAAAGGGGCTGAATAATTTTGCACGCCCAATTTTTCCGTTTTTGATTTGTTAAAAAAGTTTGAAATATCCAATAAATGTCGTTCCACTTCATGATTGTGTCCCACTTGTTGTTGATTCTTCACAAAAAAATACAGTTGTATATCTTTATGTTTGAAGCCTGAAATGTGGCAAAAGGTTGCAAAGTTCAAGGGGGCCGAATACTTTCGCAGGGCACTGTATACACTGCTCAAAAAAATAAAGGGAACACTAAAATAACGCATCCTAGATCTGAATGAATGAAATATTCTTATTGTATACTTTTTTCTTTACATAGTTGAATGTGCTGACAACATAATCACACAAAAATTATCAATGGAAATCAAATTTATCAACCCATGGAGGTTTGGATTTGGAGTCACACTCAAAATTAAAGTGGAAAACCACACTACAGGCTGATCCAACTTTGATGTAATGTCCTTAAAACAAGTCAAAATGAGGCTCAGTAGTGTGTGTGGCCTCCACGTGCCTGTATGACCTCCTTACAACGCCTGGGCATGCTCCTGAGGGATCTCCTCCCAGACCTGGACTAAAGCATCCGCCAACTCCTGGACAGTCTGTGGTGGATGGAGCGAGACATGATGTGCTCAATTGGATTCAGGTCTGGGGAACGGGCGGGCCAGTCCATAGCATCAATGCCTTCCTCTTGCAGGAACTGCTGACACACTCCAGCCACATGGGGTCTAGCATTGTCTTGCATTAGGAGGAACCCAGGGCCAACCGCACCAGCATATGGTCTCACAAGGGGTCTGAGGATCTCATCTCGGTACCTAATGGCAGTCAGGCTACCTCTGGCGAGCACATGGAGGGCTGTGTGGCCCCCCAAAGAAATGCCACCCCACACCATGACTGACCCACCGCCAAACCGGTCATGCTGGAGGATGTTGCAGGCAGCAGAACGTTCTCCACGGCGTCTCCAGACTGTCACGTCTGTCACATGTGCTCAGTGTGAACCTGCTTTCATCTGTGAAGAGCACAGGGCGCCAGTGGCGAATTTGCCAATCTTGGTGTTCTCTGGCAAATGCCAAACATCCTGCACGGTGTTGGGCTGTAAGCACAACCCCCACCTGTGGACGTCGGGCCCTCATACCAGCCTCATTGGAGTCTGTTTCTGACTGTTTGAGCAGACACATGCACATTTGTGGCCTGCTGGAGGTCATTTTGCAGGGCTCTGGCAGTGCTCCTCCTGCTCCTCCTTGCACAAAGGCGGAGGTAGCGGTCCTGCTGCTGGGTTGCTGCCCTCCTACGGCCTCCTCCACGTATCCTGATGTACTGGCCTGTCTCCTGGTAGCGCCTCCATGCGCTGGACACTACGCTGACAGACACAGCAAACCTTCTTGCCACAGCTCGCATTGATGTACCATCCTGGATGAGCTGCACTACCTGAGCCACTTGTGTGGGTTGTAGACGCCGTCTCATGCTACCACTAGAGTGAAAGCACCGCCAGCATTCAAAAGTGACCAAAACATCAGCCAGGAAGCATAGGAACTGAGAAGTGGTCTGTGGTCACCACCTGCAGAACCACTCCTTTATTGGGGGTGTCTTGCTAAATGCCTATAATTTCCACCTGTTGTCTATTCCATTTGCACAACAGCATGTGAAATTTATTGTCAATCAGTGTTGCTTCCTAAGGGGACAGTTTGATTTCACAGAAGTGTGATTGACTTGGAGTTACATTGTGTTGTTTAAGTGTTCCCTTTATTTTTTTGTGCAGTGTATATACAAAGAGTGTTCTGTGTGGTGTGTTCCTCATCTTTCTCTTTTTAACTTTCTATTTCTGACACGTGTGTTTGTGTGACAGGCATATCCATATTCACCCTGAAGGAGGTTCAGCTGCAGAGAGATCCAGGCTATAGGAACTCTAACTATCCTGAGTCAGGTTAGTGGAGTCCGTCAGGGATCCAAATTAGTACCACTTATATTTATTATTATTATTATTATTATTATTATTATTATTATTATTATTTATTTATTTTTGGAAAATATATATTTTTTATATTTTTATATATTTTTTTACTAACACTCAAAAACACACCGGTCCCTGAAAATATATTTTATAGCGCCTCTAAATAGTCTCCATTGACCTACTTTATTAACATTCTATTCAGTTGACTTAGCCCTCTAATACGCTACTGCTTTAACATAAAAACAATAATAGTCTTGTAATTATTCATTTCTACTTTTCGTTTTGTTGTTTTTGCTACCTTCAGGCAACGGCAAGAACAGAAGGCAGAGCATGCTCTTCTAAAGACTCCTAGCGGTGGTGTGTTCAACAGATGAGGATGTTATACAGACAGAGATGGTTCAGTCTCAGAGATGGTTGTCTACAAGGGGCCACAGGGGGGTGGGGGGGTAGGAGGACCAGCCCTCTGTGCGTTCCCCCTTTCTGCCAGGGGCCCCTATCTACAGTACTGTTGGACCCCTGGGGGCCCAGGCCAATGTGAAACTGGCTAAAAATAGAGATGTTTATACATTTTATATTTATTGGGGATAAGAGAGAATTTGCTGCTACAAATCCAACTACTGTCTAGAAGATTCTAACTGGCTCAGTCACTTTAAAAGAAAACATGCAATGTGTATAGATGTTTTATTATTTGGAAGTGGTGGCATTGTGGTGGTTTTGTCCATTGATTTCCATTATTTCCACCTCAACACTCCAACTGTGACAAACAGACAAACCGAGATCTTTGCTGTAGCAGAGTCTGACGTTTTGGGATTTTCTCTGTTCTGTTGCCGTACGTGGTGCTGTATTCAAACACCAACCTCCCATATTTCTGGACCATTCAATACACATCACAAGATACTGTTGAGGCCAGTACAGCCCTAGTGGATGGTGACGTTCATAGCGATTGTTCTATCTCTATGGTGACCATATCCACCTGCTTCCAACCTGAAAGACTGTACCTCAATTTTGATAGAAGGTATGGGAGCAGTGATCGGCTTGGTGAAAAATGGTTCACATAGTTGTTAGTAGGTACAGTTGAAGTCAGAAATTTACATACACCTTAGCCAAATACATTTAAACTCAGTTTTTCACAATTCATGACATTTAATCCTAGTTAAAATGTCCTGTTTTAGGTCAGTTAGGATCACCACTTTTATTTTAAGAATGTGAAATGTCAGAATAATAGTAGAGACAATGATTTATTTCAGCTTTTATTTCTTTCATCACATTCCTAGTGGGTCAGAAGTTCACATACACTCAATTACTATTTGGTAGCATTGCCTTTAAATTGTTTAACGTGGGTAAAATGTTTTGGGTAGCCTTCCACAAGCTTCCCACAATAAATTGGGTGAATTTTCGCCCATTCCTCCTGACAGAGCTGTTGTAACTGAGTCAGGTTTGTAGGCCTCCTTGCTCGCATACGCTTTTTCAGTTCTGCCCACAAATTTTCTATAGGATTGAGGTCAGGGCTTTGTGATGGCCACTCCAATACCTTGACTTTGTTGTCCTTAAGCCATTTGCCACAACTTTGGAAGTATGCTTGGGATCATTGTCCATTTGGAAGACCCATTTGTGACCAAGCTTCAACTTCCTAACTGATGTCTTGAGATGTTGCTTCAATATATCCACATAATTGTCCTTCCTCATGACACCATCTATTTTGTGAAGTGCACCAGTCCCTCCTGCAGCAAAGCATCCCCCACAACATGATGCTGCCAACCCCCGTGCTTCACGGTTGGGATGGTGTTCTTTGGCTTGCAAGCCTCCCCCTTTTTCCTCCAAATGGCCAAACAGTTCTATTTTTGTTTCATCAGACCAGAGGACATTTCTCCAAAAAGTACAATCTTTGTCCCCATGTGCAGTTGCAAACCGTAGTCTGGCTTTTTTATGGTGGTTTTGGAGCAGTGACTTCTTCCTTGATGAGCGGCCTTTCAGGTTATGTCGATATAGGACTCGTTTTACTGTGGATATAGATACTTGATAATATATAGATAATTGTACCTGTTTCCTCCAGCATCTTCACAAGGTCCTTTGCTGTTGTTCTGGGATTGATTTGCACTTTTCGCACCAAAGTACGTTCATCTCTAGGAGACAGAACGCGTCTCCTTCCTGAGCGGTATGATGGCTGTGTGGTCCCATGGTGTTTATACCTCCATACTATTGTTTGTACAGATGAATGTGGTACCTTCAGGCATTTTGGAAATTGCTCCCAAGGATGAACCAGACTTTATATTTTTTTAGGTCTGATTTTGTCTGATTTCTTTTGATTGTCCCATGATGTCAAGCAAAGAGGCACTGAGTTTGAAGGTAGGCCTTGAAATACATCCACAGGTACACCTCCAATTGACTCAGATGATGTCAATTAGCTTTAGAAGCTTCTGATAAGCTATGTCATCATTTTCTGTAATTTTCCAAGCTGTTTAAAGGCACAGTTAACTTAGTGTATGTAAACTTCTGACTCACTGGAATTGTAATACAGTGAAATAATCTGTCTGTAAACAATTGTTGGAAAAATTATTTGTGTCATGCACAGAGTAGATGTCCTAAGCGACTTGCCAAAACTATAGTTCGTTAACAATAAATTTGTGGAGTGGTTGAAAAACGAGTTTTAATGACTCCAACCTAAGTGAATGTAAACTTCCCACTTCAACTGTATATGTAATGTAGTAGTGGAGCTTCTACCCTAATGCTCCCAACCAAGATTTAGAAACCCGTACTGGTCAGATCCAGAGGGGAGCCGTTAAGGAGAACATTGAGACTGGATGGTTCCTTTGTGACGTCAGATCATTCCGGAATGATGTGGCCTCTTATCATCATGACTCATGACCAATGAATGAACAAAAGCAGTATGTCAGAAACTTGGCTATGTGGAATTTATGATATGGACATTACAGGAAGATGTCAAATATCTGACTTGAATTTCTATTCTTCATAACACCCAGAGGCATTGGCCATGTTCCAGGTCACCTACATTGCGGTTGAGTTGCTCATGTTGTTAGATTATTAAGTTGTATTGAGGAGGGTTCTTGCAATATGAAATGCTACGTACTCATTTGCAGAGAACACATCCAATTGGTCATAGATGAGAAAGTAGTATATATATTTTTTAAATTGCAGTATATCTATAACTTAACAATCTGATTGTCTGTGCAACAGGACTGCACTGTAGGCGACCTGGAACATGGCCACTACCACCACCATGATGACAGTTTCCTCTTCTCCACTCTTCTCTATTGCACCAAGCTTCCTGTGTCTGTGGTGAAGAGTATGTGAGCGGAGATGAAATCTCACTGTCAAACCAGGCCAGATAGTGAAGGGGAGTGAAACCAGGCCAGATAGACTGAAGGGGTGTGAAACCAGGCCAGATAGACTGAAGGGGTGTGAAACCAGGCCAGATAGACTGAAGGGGTGTGAAACCAGGCCAGATAGACTGAAGGGGTGTGAAACCAGGCCAGATAGACTAAGGGGGTGTTAAACCAGGCCAGATAGACTGAAGGGGTGTGAATTACCGACCATTATGTTTCTACTCTGCCATCCATTCTCATCCTACCTTCAAACAACCAACTGGAAAACGGTTCCTTGTGTTGGATTGCTTGTATCATTGTGTTGCCTGCTGTGTATGGGGGAAAGAGGAACAGACAGTCACTGAAGCCCTCGGCCCATAATGGTACCCTATTCCTTATATCATTCCAGGAAATGAGTCCCTTCTAGGTAGTGTAACTTATTTTTAAAAAATAAACATTTTATTTCACCTAACTTTAACATTTTGTAATGAAGAGCACATGTTCAATTTAGGATTTAAAAAAATTATTATTATCTGTACCGGGGCTGATTGTACCGGGGCTGATTGTACCGGGGCTGACTGTACCGGGGCTGACTGTACCGGGGCTGACTGTACCAGGGCTGACTGTACCGGGGCTGGCAATTTAAACTTAAATCAGCCATAAACCCTTTGTGACAGGGGGAATGGAAGCTTGAGGTGTGCATCAATAAAAATTGATTTGTTAAAACATTTTTTGCCTATCTATGGATAATGACAGGGTTGACGTGGTACGCTCAACCCGCTTGGTTTTCCACCACAAAACACCAGAAAAATGGAGGGTTGACCTTTAAAATGAATCACCAGTCTCATTAAATCAATTATAGTCTTGATTTGTCAAAGCAAAAAAAAAAAAAACTAGTACCTGAACCTAGACCAGCACTCCTACTCTGAACTCCCTCATGATGTTATAGCAGTGCTGATCTTGGATCAAGTTTTACCTTTACAGGTAATATCCAAATGGGATTACGTGGAATGGGTGGACGTGGTCCTAGATCAGCACTCCTGCTCTGAACTGCCTCGTGAATACGGGGCCCAGCTCTCCTAGTGAACACAGTAGGGAGTCGGTCGATTTAACAGCGTTACATACCAGATGTTTGGTATGATATTATTACTTTGACGTTATTTGTGGATCATTATTATTAGTGTGGCATGTCATAAGGGATGCCCTCCTTTTATATTTGAGATTTTTTTTCAGAGTAAGAAAATTAAACTGAAGATTATATGTAAATGTCTGGTCTGTTAGGCTCCTGTTCCCTAGTGGGTCGGCAGGGTGGCCTAGTGGTTAGAGCGTTGGACTAGTAACCGGAAGGTTTCATGTTCAAATCCCCGAGCTGACAAGGTACAAATCTGTCGTTCTGCCCCTGAGCAAGACAGTTAACCCACTGTTCCTAGGCTGTCATTGAAAATAAGAATTTGTTCTTAACTGACTTGCCTTTCAATCCTTGCAACAAATTAAAATGACACACGATACACTCTGCTGTATAACTGAAGAAGGCAGCGTTACAGCATTCAATGCTTCAGTTTTATTCAAAACAAGACCAATATAACATTATACAGAATATATACTGTATAGATCCGCTCCAGTATAAACAAAGAACATTACAAAGAACATTACAAAGTGTTACAAAGAACATTACAAAGAACATTACAAAGAACATTACAAAGTGTTACAAAGAACATTACAAAGAACATTACAAAGAACATTACAAAGTGTTACAAAGAACATTACAAAGAACATTACAAAGAACATTACAAAGAACATTACAAAGTGTTACAAAGAACATTACAAAGAACATTACAAAGAACATTACAAAGTGTTACAAAGAACATTACAAAGAACATTACAAAGTGTTACAAAGAACATTACAAAGAACATTACAAAGAACATTACAAAGAACATTACAAAGTGTTACAAAGAACATTACAAAGAACATTACAAAGAACATTACAAAGTGTTACAAAGAACATTACAAAGAACATTACAAAGAACATTACAAAGTGTTACAAAGAACATTACAAAGAACATTACAAAGTGTTACAAAGAACATTACAAAGAACATTACAAAGAACATTACAAAGTGTTACAAAGAACATTACAAAGAACATTACAAAGAACATTACAAAGTGTTACAAAGAACATTACAAAGAACATTACAAAGAACATTACAAAGTGTTACAAAGAACATTACAAAGAACATTACAAAGAACATTACAAAGTGTTACAAAGAACATTACAAAGAACATTACAAAGTGTTACAAAGAACATTACAAAGAACATTACAAAGAACATTACAAAGAACATTACAAAGTGTTACAAAGAACATTACAAAGAACATTACAAAGAACATTACAAAGTGTTACAAAGAACATTACAAAGAACATTACAAAGAACATTACAAAGTGTTACAAAGAACATTACAAAGAACATTACAAAGAACATTACAAAGTGTTACAAAGAACATTACAAAGAACATTACAAAGAACATTACAAAGTGTTACAAAGAACATTACAAAGAACATTACAAAGTGTTACAAAGAACATTACAAAGAACATTACAAAGCTTTTTCATTGATTTTGGAACCCCGTCTTCATATATATATATATATTTTGGGGGGGGACAAAAAACACGTCAATGGTCTTTCATTTTCAAAAGGCACAGCCGGCGCTATTTGAAAAGCATAGTGCATTCAATACAATTCAATATCATACAATGAAAACAACAATGTTTCACATTCTGTAATGATGATCACAATTATACTTCTAGAGATGGGGGAGGGGGGTTCAGAGGGGGGTGAGATGGATGGAGGGGTAAAATGGGGGAGGCGGGTTCAGAGGCGGGGGGGGGTTGAGATGGCTGAGGGGGGAGGGGTGGGTTGAGACTCCAAATCATAAGCAAATTTGGAAGAAAATCAAGTGAAGGCTGATGGGAATTCACAATGAAGAGTTGCTGATGCAGGAGGCAGTTGGTCCAATGGGCTGGATTGGGTTTTTGAGAGCCTGAATCATGACTTGTGATTGGCAGGGGACAGGAGCAGGGGTGAGGGGGACCCGTCCAAGTTTGGCATGGGGAGGTGTCCATTCATTAGACTGGGGAACTGTGGACAGAGAGAGAAAGAGGTGTATGGGTTTAGCCAATGCTCCTGAATTTTCTAAATCTAGTGCTGGGCAATGAAGAAGAGACCTACACACTGCATATAATGCTGTCCCATAGTGTTTCAATCCTTGCAACAAATTCACAATGTTTCCAATTCCTAGAAGCCTTGTCCAGGGGTGTATTCATTAGTCAGACTCTGTTGTAAAACGTTTTGCGACGGAAACCATTTACTGTTTACTTTAGGAATCAAACTGAAAGGAAATGGGGAGGGACCTACCTGGAAAACGTTTTAAGTTTGGAGTAAACGCTTCCCGTTACAACCACCAAAAGGTTCTGCAGCCCAGGTCTCTGCTACCACCAGAGGAACTGTAATCCTGGTTTCCTGTTGCTCTATGGACTGTGCCTCTTCCCTCCCTCCTCCTCTCCCTCCCTCCTTCCTTCTCTTCCTCCCTCCTTCCTTCTCTTCCTCCCTCCTTCCTTCTCTTCCTCCCTCCTCCTTCTCTCCCTCCCTCCTCCTTCTCGCCCTCCCTCCTTCCTTCTCTCCCTCCTCCTTCTCTTCCTCCCTCCTCCTTCTCTTCCTCCCTCCTCCTTCTCTTCCTCCCTCCCTCCTTCTCTTCCTCCCTCCTTCCTTCTCTTCCTCCCTCCTTCCTTCTCTTCCTCCCTCCTTCCTTCTCTTCCTCCCTCCTCCTTCTCTTCCTCCCTCCTCCTTCTCTTCCTCCCTCCTTCTCTCCCTCCCTCCTAATCATTTCTACCACCCTAACAGGCTCTATAGAGGGTGAAGTGAGTGAACTATGCATTGTACACAAAGGGGCTGCTTAGGTGTGTGATGCTGGGAAGGGAGGAGGAAGAGGAGGGCTGGATAGCTGCAAAAAAAATGAGGAGCGGGTCTGTGTCCCACACTGCACCCTATTTCCTACAAAATGCACTAGTTAAAAGTAGTGCACTATATAGAGGATAGGGTGCCATTTGGGATGCGGCCCCAGGATCAGCCCTCGACGAAACCAGTTCAGACCGGCTCGGCTCCCCTGAGCTCAAACAGGAAGTATTCACAGGATATCTATCCCTCTCTGCCTATGTTAACACTGAAACTGGAGGTATACTGACATCGAGACGAAAGAGCTTCTCCTAATGTTACAAACCCAGCCAGGTCCGTCTCTGTTATTGCAGTCAAACTCACTTCATTCACACACTGAACATCTAAAACAAAATGACCTGGAATGTAGAATTACAGGTAAATGTACTTAAGATCAAATTGATAGAGAGGGATGTGATCGAGAGGGATGTGATCGAGAGGGATGTGATCGAGAGGGATGTGATCGAGAGGGATGTGATCGAGAGGGATGTGATCGAGGGGGATGTGATCGAGAGGGATGTGATCGAGGGGGATGTGATAGAGAGGGATGTGAAAAAAGGTTGTACATTTTACCAGGGCAGGTCAGGAGGTTGGAGAGCGGAAGACATGGAGAGAAATGCGAACATTGATTCTACCTGACACACATTAGCATACATGTGAACTGTTTGGTCATCGTTACAGATGAGTGGAATTTCAACAGTCTAAGAACTCCCTCACCTATCCATCCTCAGGGGGAAACCAACAGGATTCGGCGATCAACCCAACAAACACTGTCCATTCAGCACTTCTCTGTTCTTTAAGCAAATCTGTCTCTTCCTCCACTCCTGTCTCTCTCTCTCTCTCCATCCCTCTTTCTCTCCCTCCCTTGAACTCTCTCCTTCACTCCTGTCTCTCTCTCTCTCTCCATCCCTCTGTCTCTCCCTTTCTCTCTCCTTCACTCCTCCCTCTCTCTCTCATCCCTCTGTCTCTCCCTCCCTGAACTCCCTCCTCAACTACCCATCTTGGGGAGTAAACAAAAAGACACAGTCCATTCAGCACTTCTGTCTTTCACTCCCCCCCTCCAGTTTTTACCTGAAACAGTGATCCGTGTCCTTGAAGCCTGGCCGGGCTCAGAGGGGCTGCGGGACTTAGGCTGCTCCAGAAGTGGACACCTGATAACAGAGAGCTGTGGCCCAGCAGCAGACCAGATGGAGTCTAGGGAGGGAAAATGAAAAAGGGCAGAGAGAGCAGGGGGGCAGAGAGAGTGAGCAGAGGGGCAGAGAGAGCGAGAGAGCAGGGGGGCAGAGAGAGCGAGAGAGAGCAGGGGGGCAGAGAGAGCGAGAGAGAGCAGGGGGGCAGAGAGAGCGAGAGAGCAGGGGGGCAGAGAGAGCAGGGGGGCAGAGAGAGCAGGGGGGCAGAGAGAGCGAGCAGAGAGAGCGAGAGAGCAGGGGGGCAGAGAGAGCGAGAGAGAGCAGGAGGGCAGAGAGAGCGCAGGGGGGCAGAGAGAGCAGGGGGGCAGAGAGAGCGAGAGAGAGCAGGGGGGCAGAGAGCGAGAGAGCGCAGGGGGGCAGAGAGAGAGAGAGCGCAGGGGGGCAGAGAGCGAGAGAGCGCAGGGGGGCAGAGAGAGAGAGAGCGCAGGGGGGCAGAGAGAGAGAGAGAGCAGGGGGGCAGAGAGAGAGGGAGAGAGCAGGGGGGCAGAGAGAGCGAGAGAGCGCAGGGGGGCAGAGAGAGCGAGAGAGAGCAGGGGGGCAGAGAGAGCGAGAGAGCAGGGGGGCAGAGAGAGCAGGGGGGCAGAGAGAGCGAGCAGAGGGGCAGAGAGAGCGAGAGAGCAGGGGGCAGAGAGAGCGAGAGAGAGCAGGAGGGCAGAGAGAGCGCAGGGGGGCAGAGAGAGCGAGAGAGAGCAGGGGGGCAGAGAGCGAGAGAGCGCAGGGGGGCAGAGAGAGAGAGAGCGCAGGGGGGCAGAGAGAGAGAGAGAGCAGGGGGGCAGAGAGAGAGGGAGAGAGCAGGGGGGCAGAGAGAGCGAGAGAGCGCAGGGGGGCAGAGAGAGCAGGGGGGCAGAGAGAGCGAGAGCGAGCAGGGGGGCAGAGCGAGCGAGCAGGGGGGCAGAGAGAGCGAGCAGGGGGGCAGAGAGAGCGAGAGAGCAGGGGGGCAGAGAGAGCGAGAGAGAGCAGGGGGGCAGAGAGAGCGAGAGAGCGCAGGGGGGCAGAGAGAGCAGGGGGGCAGAGAGAGCGAGAGAGAGCAGGGGGGCAGAGAGAGCGAGAGAGAGCAGGGGGGCAGAGAGCGAGAGAGCAGGGGGGCAGAGAGAGAGGGAGAGAGCAGGGGGGCAGAGAGAGAGGGAGAGAGCAGAGGGGCAGAGAGAGAGGGAGAGCAGAGGGGCAGAGAGAGAGGGAGAGCAGGGGGGCAGAGAGAGAGAGAGAGGGAGAGCAGGGGGGCAGAGAGAGAGAGAGGGCGGGGGAGCAGAGAGAGGGAGAGCGGGGGGGGCAGAGAGAGAGAGCGGGGGAGCAGAGAGAGAGCGGGGGGCAGAGAGAGAGAGAGCGGGGGAGCAGAGAGAGAGCGGGGGGGCAGAGAGAGAGCGAGCGGGGGGGCAGAGAGAGAGAGCGGGGGGCAGAGAAAGAGAGCAGGGGGGCAGAGAGAGAGAGAGCAGGGGGACAGAGAGAGAGAGAGAGAGAGAGAGCAGGGGGACAGAGAGAGAGAGAGAGAGAGCAGGGGGCAGAGAGAGAGCAGGGGGGCAGAGAGAGAGAGAGCGGGGGGCAGAGAGAGAGAGAGCGGGGGCAGAGAGAAAGAGGGGGTAGAGAGAGCGATGGATAGGGGGGGCAGAGAGAGATGGAGAGTGGGAGGGCAGGGAGAGAGAGCAGGTGAGGTGGGGAGGGGAGGTGAGGTGTGGTGGAGAGGGGGATAATTGTTGTTAAGGTTTCACTGTTGTGGAGGGACCCAGCCCTGCATGACTGGTCTGCCTGCCTTTCCCTTCATATTAATGGAATGATTGGAGCATATGGTATCACTTAGCCCCCCACCTCATACCCTCTCTCCCTCTCTTTCATACCATCTCTCTCTCTCATTATCTCTCTCTCTCTCTCTCTCTCTCTCTTTCTCTCTCTCTCTCTCTCTCTCTCTCTCTCTCTCTCTCTCTCTCTCTCTCTCTCTCTCTCTCTCTCTCTCTCTGACTAGGACAGGATATGTGTAAATCTCTTGCTTTTCCTCTGATCTTCCTTTGCATCGCTGTAAACAGTGTTTCATTTGTTGTTTCTGTATAAGCTGTACCACTGTCTGTGGAGAAGTCAACGTCTTCTTTCTAATGATGAAAATGTGGTTCAGCGAAGCCTCATGATTTTTTTTACACACAAACTAAAACACACGCTGAAATATCTGTAGTTGGATGTGATTTTTTTGAATAGTGCTTGAGTTTGGATCGTGTGCTCCGTTACATTAGTACTGTAAAAATACCCATATCATCTAGAAGACTGGGTCCGATGTGGCTGAGCGGTCTGGGCCTGTGGCACGGCAGTGCCTTGCTGCTCTAGCTGGGCTTTGGGGACACTGACGTAATGGTCTGGATAGACTCCAGCCCCCATCTCCCCGTAACCAGGCAGGCCTCAGTACAGTTAGGAAGCAAAGAAAAACACTATTCTGCAACACTATTCTCTATCTCAGAGAAGATCAACTAGCATCACTCACGAGTGAGATGTCTTTCCACAACATCAACCAACCTGATATGGAGTGGAATCAGTTTACCTGACTTCTTCATGTTGTAAATAGGGTTTTATTAACGATGCTAGTGTTAAGTATTCCCTGGGGCTGTGTCATGTCAAGTAGTGGTATAGGTATAGGTATACCATACCTGTGCAGTGAAGAAGGCGTGGGTGAGGGATCCGGACGGTAGGGCGGGGCTATTGAGGGCTATCGAGCCGATGTCACTTCCTGTCAAGAGCAGGGAGGGGGCGGAGATCTCTAGGGCTTTGGGCTTATTGGTTTTGGGTGGGAGTCCATGACAACTGTCTCCATGACTACTACCACTAACTCTACTACCACCACTGGTCCTCTTCTCCGGAGGCTGCAGGGCCTGCTCTCTCTCTCTATGCCCAGAAGAGAGATTCAGAGGCTGGGCTCCCTGGTCTGAGTCCTCCCCCTCCTCCTCTTCTTCAGCCTCTGGGCTCCAGCCTCCTCGGCCTGGCCCTGGCTGGGGGTTATGGCTGTGGGGGGAGGAGGAGGGCGGGGAGTGGCGCTGGTGTTGGTGGTGGGTGTAATGGTGGAGAGGGGAGGGTTTGGATGGCCTGTGGGTGCTGAAGGATTGTGATGAAGGCTCAGGCTTGATGAGGGACGGTGAGGGTGGAGTACACTCGGTGGTACCCGTCCCAAATCGGATGACTCCGGAGCGGGCCTCGTCCTGCTGTCTCTCCCTCAGGGCCCGGAGCAGCTCCTCTGGAGGAGAATGGAGGGTGTTGATGCTGAAGGAGGAGTAGAGGCCAGAGCCGAAGTACTTGTTATGACACGCAGCCTGCTGGGCCGCCGCAGCCACCTCCAACGCCGCCCCCAGGGCCCTCCTCTGCTGCTGCACCTCCTCTTCTTCCTCCTCCTCCTCTACATCCAGGTCCTGGAAGTCCTGGTCTTCGTGGAGCGTCACCCGACCGGAAGCCAAGCCCATCTCTACTGCTGCTGGGTCCATCTTTAAGATTTCCGGGAACGAGACAAACTTGTAGACAAACTTCTGTCCGATCACCTTCTTGATAATGTTCTGGGGCACATGGAACATTATTATGAGATTAGTGTGCAGGTTCAACCGAAAAATGATTTTGTGAATTCCCTAATATTTTATTCATGGATGTAATTACACATAAAATATTTAATACACATTTATGAGCTGATAAGACAACATATATTTTCATTTTCTATTGTCAATAAATAAAATAACTCTAAATTATCAATGTTGAAGCAACCATTTTGATTTCAACATTTCATTCATAGAAAAATGAATTGCCACCAAAGCCATCGAAAATGATTACAAAATGTCTGAAATTCTAGTGTGTGTGGGTATGTGATGCATCATCGTCTCTGGGCTACGCTGTTTGTTAGGTGAAACAAGAGGAAGTGGAACTATGTGCCAGTGGGGATCTTCGTGTTGAAAAAGAAGAACAACAAACAACATGAAGTTACCATGAAATGTCACATCGACCGAAATGCCAAATAAACAGTGCAGAGATAATTGTCCGTGGGAGTATTCTAATTCAAGAGAGCTGTACCTTGAGTGAAGTAACATCAAAACCAAATGTCAAACAAACAAGAGGTCTGTACCTTGTCATAGTAGTATCTCAGGGCTCTGCTCAGCTTGTCGTAGTTCATATTAGTCTCATTTATTTCTAGTAGTATGTCTGGGTGAGTAATTGTACGTTGTGGTAGTAGTGTTTAGTTTACTGTCTGTGTAGTATGAATGTAGTACCTTGTCATAGTAGTATCTCAGGGCTCTGCTCAGCTTGTCGTAGTTCATATTAGTCTTGTTCTTGCGGAGCCCCCACAGCTTGGCCACCTCCTCAGACTTGAGCAGTTTAAACTCCCCGTCGTTCGACGTCCAGCAGATCAGGTGCTTGTGGCTCTGGTCCAACAACAGCTGCAACAGGAACTGCCACAACGTGATGGCACTGTCCATACCTAGAGGGTCACAGGCCATTGATGTTATCCACATGGAATCAGTGCAGTGGTGTAAAGTACTTCAGTAAAAATAATTTAAAGTACTACTTAAGTAGTTTATTTTTGTATCTATACTTTACTATTTATATTTTTGAAAACTTTTACTTCACTAGATTCCAAAAGAAAATATTGTACTTTTTACTCCATACATTTTCCCTGATACCTAGAAGTACTCGTTACATTTGAAATGCTTAGCAGGACAGGAAAATTGTCAAATTCACACAGTTATCCATCGAACATCCCTGTTCATCCCTACTGCCTCTGATCTGTCAGACTCACTAAACAGAGAACATCCCTGGTCATCCCTACTGCCTCTGATCTGTCAGACTCACTAAACAGAGAACATCCCTGGTCATCCCTACTGCCTCTGATCTGTCAGACTCACTAAACAGAGAACATCCCTGGTCATCTCTACTGCCTCTGATCTGTCAGACTCACTAAACAGAGAACATCCCTGGTCATCCCTACTGCCTCTGATCTGTCAGACTCACTAAACAGAGAACATCCCTGGTCATCCCTACTGCCTCTGATCTGTCAGACTCACTAAACAGAGAACATCCCTGGTCATCTCTACTGCCTCTGATCTGTCAGACTCACTAAACAGAGAACATCCCTGGTCATCCCTACTGCCTCTGATCTGTCAGACTCACTAAACAGAGAACATCCCTGGTCATCCATACTGCCTCTGATCTGTCAGACTCACTAAACAGAGAACATCCCTGGTCATCTCTACTGCCTCTGATCTGTCAGACTCACTAAACAGAGAACATCCCTGGTCATCCCTACTGCCTCTGATCTGTCAGACTCACTAAACAGAGAACATCCCTGGTCATCTCTACTGCCTCTGATCTGTCAGACTCACTAAACAGAGAACATCCCTGGTCATCCCTACTGCCTCTGATCTGTCAGACTCACTAAACAGAGAACATCCCTGGTCATCCCTACTGCCTCTGATCTGTCAGACTCACTAAACAGAGAACATCCCTGGTCATCTCTACTGCCTCTGATCTGTCAGACTCACTAAACAGAGAACATCCCTGGTCATCCCTACTGCCTCTGATCTGTCAGACTCACTAAACAGAGAACATCCCTGGTCATCCCTACTGCCTCTGATCTGTCAGACTCACTAAACAGAGAACATCCCTGGTCATCCCTACTGCCTCTGATCTGTCAGACTCACTAAACAGAGAACATCCCTGGTCATCTCTACTGCCTCTGATCTGTCAGACTCACTAAACAGAGAACATCCCTGGTCATCCCTACTGCCTCTGATCTGTCAGACTCACTAAACAGAGAACATCCCTGGTCATCCCTACTGCCTCTGATCTGTCAGACTCATTAAACAGAGAACATCCCTGGTCATCTCTACTGCCTCTGATCTGTCAGACTCACTAAACAGAGAACATCCCTGGTCATCTCTACTGCCTCTGATCTGTCAGACTCACTAAACAGAGAATATCCCTGTTCATCCCTACTGCCTCTGATCTGTCAGACTCACTAAACAGAGAATATCCCTGGTCATCCCTACTGCCTCTGATCTGTCAGACTCACTAGACACAAACGCTTTGTTTATAAATGATGTCTGGGTTTGCCGCTGGCTATCTGTAAATAACATTAAAAAAACAAGAAAATCGTGCCATCTGGTTTTGCTTAATATAAGGAATTTGAAATTATTTATACTTAAATATTTGAGCTATTCCATGTACTTTTAATACTTAAGTATATTTAAAATCAAATACTTTAAAACAATTTTTACTCAAGTAGTATTTTACTGGGTGACTCACTTTTACAATAGTTATTTTTTTATTAAGTTATCTTTACTTTGACTGACTTAAGCGTGAAAATGGGGTACTTTTTCCACCACTGAACCAGGGTTGTTGTCCTGTCCAGGAGCAGGCGGCAGCCTGGAGGATGGAGAACATGCCAGCCACCGGAGCGTGACCCTGGGCTGTTCCTAGCCTGTTGCCTGTGTTGCATGGTGTCTACATACAACACACAATGTTTCTATAATGTCTCAATCCAAATGTATTGTATACCTAGTATAACACTGTAGTAGCCTACACTGTGACGTGTGAAGACACGTCACAGTGTGAAATAGAAGCGTGCAGACTAGTATGTGTAATGTAAAGTAACAGAGGAGATGGTTGAAAAAGTAGGAACGACAGCTCAAGCCAGACGTATGCTGCGGTCCAACCTGGCTGAGGCTACAGGAAGTATGCTACGGTCTAACCTGGCTGAGGCTACAGGAAGTATGCTGCGGTCTAACCTGGCTGAGGCTACAGGAAGTATGCTGCGGTCCAACCTGGCTGAGGCTACAGGAAGTATAATACGGTCCAACCTGGCTGAGGCTACAGGAAGTATGCTGAGGCTACAGGAAGTATGCTGAGGCTACAGGAAGTATGCTGAGGCTACAGGAAGTATGCTGAGGCTACAGGAAGTATGATACGGTCCAACCTGGCTGAGGCTACAGGAAGTATGCTGCGGTCCAACCTGGCTGAGGCTACAGGAAGTATGCTGCGGTCCAACCTGGCTGAGGCTACAGGAAGTATGCTGCGGTCCAACCTGGCTGAGGCTACAGGAAGTATGCTGCGGTCTAACCTGGCTGAGGCTACAGGAAGTATGATACGTTCCAACCTGGCTGAGGCTACAGGAAGTATGATACGTTCCAACCTGGCTGAGGCTACAGGAAGTATGCTGCGGTCCAACCTGGCTGAGGCTACAGGAAGTATGCTGCGGTCTAACCTGGCTGAGGCTACAGGAAGTATGATACGTTCCAACCTGGCTGAGGCTACAGGAAGTATGATACGTTCCAACCTGGCTGAGGCTACAGGAAGTATGCTGCGGTCCAACCTGGCTGAGGCTACAGGAAGTATGCTGCGGTCTAACCTGGCTGAGGCTACAGGAAGTATGATACGTTCCAACCTGGCTGAGGCTACAGGAAGTATGATACGTTCCAACCTGGCTGAGGCTACAGGAAGTATGCTACGGTCCAACCTGGCTGAGGCTACAGGAAGTATGCTGCGGTCCAACCTGGCTGAGGCTACAGGAAGTATAATACGGTCCAACCTGGCTGAGGCTACAGGAAGTATGCTGCGGTCCAACCTGGCTGAGGCTACAGGAAGTATGCTGCGGTCCAACCTGGCTGAGGCTACAGGAAGTATGCTGCGGTCCAACCTGGCTGAGGCTACAGGAAGTATGCTGCGGTCCAACCTGGCTGAGGCTACAGGAAGTATGCTGCGGTCCAACCTGGCTGAGGCTACAGGAAGTATGCTGCGGTCCAACCTGGCTGAGGCTACAGGAAGTATGCTGCGGTCCAACCTGGCTGAGGCTACAGGAAGTATGCTGCGGTCCAACCTGGCTGAGGCTACAGGAAGTATGCTGCGGTCCAACCTGGCTGAGGCTACAGGAGGTATGCTGCGGTCCAACCTGGCTGAGGCTACAGGAAGTATGCTGCGGTCCAACCTGGCTGAGGCTACAGGAAGTATGATACGTTCCAACCTGGCTGAGGCTACAGGAAGTATGCTGCGGTCCAACCTGGCTGAGGCTACAGGAAGTATGATACGTTCCAACCTGGCTGAGGCTACAGGAAGTATGCTGCGGTCCAACCTGGCTGAGGCTACAGGAAGTATGATACGGTCCAACTTGGCTGAGGCTACAGGAAGTATGCTGCGGTCCAACCTGGCTGAGGCTACAGGAAGTATGCTGCGGTCTAACCTGGCTGAGGCTACAGGAAGTATGCTGCGGTCCAACCTGGCTGAGGCTACAGGAAGTATGCTGCGGTCCAACCTGGCTGAGGCTACAGGAAGTATGCTGGGGTCTAACCTGGCTGAGGCTACAGGAAGTATGACGGGCCGAGAGAGAGAGGGGGGGAGACTAGGAGGAGCGATCAGGGTGGGTTTTGTATTTTAATGGAGGAATGTGCAGTCCTATGAGTTCCTGTCTGCCTGGTTAATCACAGTCTACACACTAGCACACAGGCTGACTAGTCTTGTCTGAAGTAGTGCACTTCAGGGGAATAGTCTTGTCTAAAGTAGTGCACATCATTGGGAATAGTTTTGTCTAAAGTAGTGCACTTAATAGGGAATAGTCTTGGAAGCTGTTCACTGGCTCTGGTTTAATACGAGACACTCGGACAAACTCAATGATCGGTGTTCTGATGAGGAAAGTGAAATATTATTGACCCTGATCAATGAATACATTATCAAACCTACACACACATGCACCCACACGTACGTATGCACACACACACACACACACACATACGTACACACACGCACGGACACACACTTATGTAGTACACACACGTACACACACGTACAGACACACACTTACGTAGTACACACACACACATATGCACAAACATACTCACATATCGTCAGAACACATTTCCGGCACAAACTGTCCCTAGAGTTATCTATCTGTTTTGTCAAACCACAAAACTGTCAAAGTCAGGACTTCCTCCTATTCTACTGTCAAGGACACATTAGTAGAGAGAGGGGGGTGATCCAACACTATGGGTCGCATTTCCCCAATCCTGTTCCACTTTCAACTCACTGCCTGCCTGGGTCATGAGATCAAGTCAAACTGTCCCTCTCACACTCCCCCCCCCCCCCCCCCCTTGGACATATACTGGGACAAAAACAAATGACTGTTTTGAGAGGGAATTCTATGTTAATGGTTCCTAGTGGCCAGGGGACTTTAATGCAGAGAAACTTAAATCAGCTTAACCTAATTTCAATCAGCATGAGGGGGAAAAAAAACTTTAACTTTACTTCACACACAGAGATGTGTAGAAAGCTCTCCCTCACCCTCCATTTAGCAAATCTGACCATAACTCTATCCTCCTGATTCCTGCTTACATGCAAAAATTAAAGCAGGAAGCACCAGTGACTCGGTCTATAAAAAAGTGCTCAGAAGAAGCAGATGCTAAACTACAGGACTGGAATATGTTCCGGGATTCTTCCCGGAAGAATCAAGGACGTTGTCCCCACAGTGACTGTACGTACATACCCCAACCAGAAACCATGGGTTACAGGCAGCATTTACACTGAGCTAAACCCGGAAGCTGCCCTCCGACCATCAAACAGGCAAGCGTCAATACAGGACTAAGATCGAATCATACTACACCGGCTCCGACACTCGTCAGATGTGGCAGGGCTTGCAAACTATTACAGACTACAAAGGGAAGCACAGCCAAGAGCTGCCCAGTGACAAAATCCAACCAGACAAGTTCAATTACTTCTATGCTCGCTTCAAGGTAAGTAACCCTGAAACATGCATGAGAGCATCAGCTGTTCCGGACGACTGTGTGATCACGCTCTCCGCAGCCGATGTGAGTAAGACCTTGAAAAAGGTTAATATTCACAAGGCCGCAGGGCCAGATGGATTAAAAACCTATTCCCCCTCAGGAGACTGAAAAGATTTGGCATGGGTCCTCAGATCCTCGAAAGGTTTTACAGCTGCACCATTGAGAGCATCCTGACGGGTTGCATCCCTGCCTGGTATGGCAACTGCTTGGCCTCTGACCGCAAGGCACTACAGAGGGTAGTGCGAATAGCCCAGGACATCACCGGGGCCAAGCTTCCTGACATCCAGGTCCTTTATACCAGACGGTGTCAGAGGAAGACCCTAAAACTTGTCAAAGACTCCAGCCACCCTAGTCATAGACTGTTCTCTCTGCTACCGCACGGCAAGCGCAACCAGAGCGCCAAGTCTAGGTCCAAGAGGCTCCTAAACAGCTTCTACCCCCAAGCCATAAGACTCCTGAACAGCTAATCAAACTACCAGACTATTTGCATTGCCCCCCCCTTCCCCTTCTACACTGCTGGCACTCTGTTATTATCTATGCATAGTCACTTTAATGTAACCTACATGTACATATTACCTCAATTACCTCGACACCGATGCCCCCTCACATTGACTCTATACCGGTACCCCCTGTATGTAGCCTCGCTATTGTTATTTACTGCTGCTCTTTAATTACTTGTTATTCTTATCTCTTACTTTTTTTTTAGGTATTATCTCATAACTGTATTGTTGGTTAAGGGCTTGTATAAGTAAGAATTTCACCTGTTGTATTCGGCGCGTGTGACAAATAAAATTTGATTTGATTTAATTTAATTGAGTTCAACTTTCCACGTCACCTCAGCAATCATTTAAACACAGTTTTGTGCAAAAACATTTGTCACCTTTTGTAATATGAACCATGATCTTCCTGGTTATTCAGAGTTCACACAAAGCCATCCAGTGTTTTGGGGAACGGAAACTCCTAATGTGATTAGGTGCTGTGTGTGGAGACAACTTAACCATGACTAAATCTGCTCTCTTCCTGTTCACATTCACAGTCTGTCGCTCGCTGGAAAATCCAACCACCGATTTGCGAGTGAACCCCACAGTCGTGACATACGACCAGCTTCAGAAAGCCCAAGCGGTGTTTTGAGTTGAATCTGAATTTGCTCTGTATAATACCCATCTTCTTTTTGATGATCTATTAAACCCAACTGTCTGTCTCGTTCTCTTACTTTTGAATAGAATAGTATGACTGAAACACGATTCACACGGGAGATTATACAGAGTTGAAATAGACAGACTCCAATACTGTCTATTTCTTTTTCTGTCTCACTGACACAGTTTGAAGATGTTTTCTCTACCAGACAGATGCAAACCGGAAGCTCGTAGAAACGTTGTGTGGTCTACTGCAGACCAGACAAACTAGAAACTCTCTTGCTGAAAGATCCTATTCTATTCCTCTGTTATCACTGAGTTTACAGTAAAACGTGTGAATAAACAGCAACAATACATACAGCTTTATGTCTGTTGAACTTTGGTATAGACTAGAAAAAAAACAACCTGTCCACCTGTGGCCTACTCACACACATAATCTACAATAACTGAGATCGGGTTTACCTAATTCATCAACCTACCTTTCAAAATCCATGTTGACTTTTCACTATCAAAGAAACAATGAAAAACCATAATAACTTAACATAAAACACAGTCACTTGTTTTCACATTTACCTGCGATCTCTTGTTTGCCTTTCCTTCCACTCCTTGAAAACGTTTATGATGAAATGTGTATGACCCCTTGTTTTTCCATGCTGACTGACTGCCGTCTAGCTAGGCTACACGGCTCTGCTGGACTGAAATAGGATCCTGGCTTCTTTTTCTCTTTCTGAGCAGGAAGTTGGAGCAGGCAGACAGAGAGCCGGCTGGCTTCCTCTTCCCTACGATTCCCCAGGCGTTTTGCCGTCTATGTAAGCACGCAGTTCCTCCTCTCTCTTTCTCTCTCTCTCTCTCTCTCTCTCTCTCTCTCTTTCCCTCTCTCTCTCTCTCTCTCTCTCTCTCTCTCTCTCTCTCTTTCCCTCTCTCTCTCTCTCTCTCTCTCTCTACGCGCCGATTGCCAACATTGCTCTCGATTATAACACACATGGTAACTCTCCAACTTACTCAACAGTTAAGCTGACATCAAATAAAATACAATTGTATTTGCCACACGTGTCGTAAACAACAGGTGTAGACTAACAGTAGCGATGTTTCCATTAAGTTCAGTTATTTTTCTGTGGATATTTAGAAAGTTCTTGTGTCGATATATAAAAACAGCTGTAAAAAACTAAAAGTGTCCAATAAAGATGTAGTGGTTGAAGTATTTCCATTACCCATTTAGACAAATTACACGTGAATAATTTGGCCAACCCGTATGCCCTCCCATCTATCTGTTTCATGTCTCAGGTATACATAGTCGCAGGAAGTAGGGGTGCTGAGGGTGCTGCAGCACACCCTGAAAAATCGGAATAAAAAATATATATATAAAAAAAAAAAAAATCTCACAAAAGTGGTGCACAGAGCCTTTAATAGTTCTGTATTAGTGGATGATATAGCAGGCTGCAGCACCAGCATGGACAGAAAGATTTGTACGTGGTGACATGTGCCCTGCGTACCTTCAAAAATGATTCTGCAATCATCATTCATAAAAATAAAAAAAACACCATTTACCACATCATTTGTCGCATTAAATAAAGTAAAAAAAAAAAAAGGGTCAATGCAGATAGTCCGAGTGAGCTTAAATATTTAACTAAGTATTTTGCAATCTTATGGCTTGGGGGCAGAAGCTGTTCAGGGTCCTAATGGGTCCAGATTTGGTGCATCTGTACCGCTTGCCAAGTCAATGACTTGGGTGACTGGAGTGTTTTTAGGGCCTTCCTCTGGCACCGCCTGGTATAGAGGTCCTTGATGGCAGGGAGCTCGGCCTCAGTGATATACTGGGCCGTATGCACTACCCTCTATAGCGGTACATAGTCATAGTACATAGAACATACAGTATAAAACATAGAACATACAGTATAGAACATGGAACACATAACACAGAACCTACAGTATAGAGCATAGTCAAAGTTATGGCTTATTCTAAAGTAGAATAAGGGAGGGGGGGAGCAAGAGAGAGAGAGAGAGAGTTATTTAGCCAAAATAGGATAGTATCTAGTGAATAGATATTCTAGGTAACTCTTTACATAGTCCAGTTTAATTATATTTACATTGATATCAAAGGGGACACTAAAAGACATTGTCCACTGCTCAAGGTTGTGTGCACTATGGTGTGTCATTATTGGGGCCAGGTACATTGATTTTGGAACTAGCCTAGACCAGAGTGCGTACATGAGGTCAAATATCAATTTGACCTCTGTGCCAAACATCGATTTGAATACGGTGAAAGCAAACCTATTGAACACGAGAGCCAACTTTTGACAAGGTATTTATTTAGATATCGAACAAATCAAATGTTATTGGTCACATACACATGTTTAGCACATGTTATTGGGGGTGTAGCGAAATGCTTGTGTTGCCACAAAGTTGGAAGCACAGAATCGTTTGGTGGTAAATGAGGTTTGGAGTCAAAGACATAACAAATTTGCCTGCAGGACCTATGTGTAAATAACTGGATACAGGATATGTTAATTTAAATCTAGCAAGGATATATTCATTAAAGAACACGATTTAAAAATCAATAGGTTAGGCACAAACATTTAGGCACAAAAGAGAAAAATGGCCGAAATGCCTACAATTTCAATTGGCCTGTTGATAAAATGAACATGGTGGTTTTGTTATTACACATAGCCCTTAGTATTGACAGCACCATCCCACTGGGCACACACTGATTGAATCAATGTTGTTTATGAAGTTGAACCAACGTGGAATAGACGATGAAATGACGTCGGTGCCCAGTGAGGTACACTGCATGACCAAAAGTATGTGGATACCTGCTCGTCGCACATCTCATTCCAAAATCATGGGCATTAATATGGAGTTGGTCCCCCCCTTTGTTGCTATAACAGCCTTCAGTCTTCTGGGAAGGCTTTTCACTCGATGTCGGAACATTGCTGCGGGAACTTGGTTCCATTCAGCCACAAGAGCATTAGTGAGGTCGGGTACTGATGTTGGGTGATTAGGCTTGGCTCGAAGTCGGCATTCCAATTTATCCCAAAGGTGTTCGATGGGGTTGAGGTCAGGGCTCTGTGCATGCCCGTCAAGTTCTTCAATACCGATCTCGACAAATAATTTCTGTATGGACCTTGCTTTGTGCACTGGGGCATTGTCATGCTGAAACAGGAAAGGGTCTTCCCCAAACTGGTGCCACAAAGTTGGAAGCACAGAATCGTCTAGAACATCATTGTATTCTGTAGTGTTAATATTTCCCTTCACTGGAACTAAGGGACCTGAACCATGAAAAACAGCTCCAGACCATTATGCCTCCTCCACCAAAATGTACAGCTGGCACTATGCATTCGGACAGGTAGTGTTCTCCTGGCACCCGCCAAACACAGATTTGTCTGTCAGACTGCCAGATGGTGAAGCGTGATTCATCACTCCAGAGACGAGTTTCCACTGCTCCAGAGTCCTTTGTCGGCGATCTTTACACCACTCCAGCCAACACTTGGCATTGCGCATGGTGACCTTAGGCTTGTGTGGTGCTGCTCGGCCATGGAAACCCATTTCATGAAGCTCCCGACGAACAGTTCTTGTGCTGACTTTGCTTCCAGAGGCAGTTTGGAACTCGGTAGCAAGTGTTGCAACTGAGGACAGACAGTTTTTCCGCGCTTCAGCACTCGGAGGTCCCATTCTGTGAGCTTGTGTGGCCTACCACTTTGCGGCTGAGACGTTATTGCTCCTAAGACATTTCCACTTCACAATAACAGCACTTACAGTTGGCCGGGGCAGCTCTAGCAGGGCAGAATAACAGCACTTACAGTTGACGGGGGCAGCTCTAGCAGGGCAGAAATTTGACAAACTGACTTATTGGAAAGGTAGCATCCTAGAACGGTGCCATGTTGAAAGTCACTGAGCTCTTCAGCAAGGCCATTCTACTGCCAATGTTTGTCCATGGAGATTGCATGGCTGTGTGATCGATTTTATACACCTGTCAGCAACAGGTGTGGCTGAAATAGCCAAATCCATTCATTTTAAGGGGTGTCCACATACTTTTGTATATGGACTGTAGGACCTACACCACTAAGGTTTTCCATGAGTCCAGTAAATTCCACTGCACCTTGGAACAAGCTAAACAATGAGGCGTGGTTCCCGTGCACACCCCTGATTGGCTGTTGCCTGTTTGGCCCCTGAACCTGGTACCTTGGATAGCGAAAGAGCCGAGGGTCATTTTAGTACACTACACTAACCTAATCCTAACTGACGCGCCATGCCTCGCTATACGGTTCACATTCGGGATGAGTGGCTGGCCGTTCCCTGCCGCGACCCGACCTACACCATCCAGTGGCTGGGCTACGAGGCGCTCAAACGCTACACCAAGAACAAGCCGGACAACGGAGGCATCAACGCGGTGAAAGACATTCGTTTTGTCGCGAGGAGGTGCCAGGGACAGGGGCTGTTGGATGGTGATGACACCATAGAGGATGTCCTCGAGGACAATGACTTCGTCGAAATTGGTAATTAGTTTATATTCAATATATTTTATTTTGTACCACTTAGAAGGTAGCCAGAAGAACGTATTTTCTCCCTTGGAAAACTTCAGGAAACATGGCATGGTCTACAATAGAATAGGATTTTAGTGCGCAATACAATAGAAAGTCTATGTGTTTTTGTTGTTGGTAGAATGTCTATTAATATATTGATTTTATATAATCGATTTGTAGCCATCGAAGGGGATACCATGTCTCCAGACTTCATTCCGTACCAGCCTGGAGTTTCACACCTGTATCCTTCTTGTGTCACATTGAACTGCTCTTGTTAATGTCGGAATGGAATGTATTAACCAAAGTCACATTTGGATTATGAGTATAATTTGACTACAAATGTGTATCATAAAAATGCTAGAAATCTCATATTAGCTAGTCCTAAATGGAAGATAGGTAGTCATTATACCCATGTCAGAATATGTCCTAGTAGCCTGATTATGCCAGGTGAGTACTTAAGTTATTGATTGAGGCATTATGCTGTAGTCATCGGAGGGTTAGTAGAGCGTAAATTCTGGTCCATATCCCTAACCATTATCAAACAGGACAGCTGCGTACAGAGAATCCGACGATGTGAGTATTACTGACGTATAACACTGTCTCACATGCTATTTCATTCATATCTAATCAGTTCATAAGCAACACGCGCTTTCTTCTCTTCAGAACCTTTTCCTAGATGGCAACAGCCTGACTTCGACAGACCTGGTGAATTTAGGACGGGGTCTGTACAAGATTAAGGTCATTATTTATTTCAGATTTTCCCTGGTTATTAGATAGATATTAGATAGATATAACTATATATATAGAATAGCATATACATATATAAATAATATATGTATTTATTTTTCCATTTTGGGGCATTTCTTGGAAAAAGTAAGTTGTCTGTATTTACCCTTTTTGTAACTGTTTCAACAAAAAAAACAACTTATGAACAGTTGATCACCAAAAACAGATTTAAGGTAATGATCAACAAGCTTGTAGTCTAGTTGTGCTATCATGTCCATGATGTGCTGATCCTATCATTACTCAATCTTTCTCTTCCTGTCCTCTCCTTTCCTCCTGTACCTAACCTTTCAGCTGACCTCAGAAGCAGAGAATGGAGTTGTGAAATCCAGAGAGCTTCTGGACACCATCGTCAAGGAGAACAAAGGTGAGAGAAGTTAGAATCCTTAGAATCCAAGTTAGAATCCTTAGACTCCAAATTAGAATCCGAGTTACAATCCGAGTTAGAATCCAAGTTAGAATCCTTAGAATCCGAGTTAGAATTCAAGTTAGAATCCAATTTAGAATCCTTAGAATCCAAGTTGGAATCCTGTCATGATGATTATGGAACTATTCATGTATCCATAACAGAAGAAAGCTAATCGAAAAATAAATGTATAACACTGAATAACAGTATAACACACAAATGTAAAATTGGTTATAGAATAGCATATATTATCTGTGAACCATACTGTTGACAATCCACCACTATATAATGACATTTGCACTAATTTTAACATAATATGCAATAGACTGTGATGGGTAAACACCTGATTAAAGTTATCCTGGGTGCGAGAGTGCAACAAATTGTTCACTGTCATCAGAGAATTGACCTACATGCAACCATCTTTCACTCTCTCTAGTTGTCTATGGAATCACTACAGGGTTTGGTAAATTTGCCCGGACTGTCATTCCTGTCCACAAGCTCAAGTACAGTACTTTCTCTTTTTTCTCTGAATATTGTCTGATAAGGTGGATGCATTGTTTGCTTACAATGTGTCCATGTGTTGTATTCCCTTAGGGAGCTACAGGAAAATCTGGTGCGATCACACTCTGCAGGTTAGTGACCTAATGTATAACCGAGCTACAGGTACTAATATCTAACTGGCCCATGTGTTCCACTACCTAAAGCATATACCTAAAAAAACAGATTTTGATTCATGCAAGTCTGTCTTTTTGTCATACTTGTATATTCGCTATGAACATATCCATTCTTTTCTATTCACTGGTCTTGTTTTGGGGCTCATATTATACCATACCATATTATACCATTATACCAACTTTCCGATTACGCGCTGGTGTTTAGGTGTGGGCAACCCACTGAGCCCAGAAAGGACCAGGATGTTGTTGGCTCTGAGGATCAATGTCCTGGCTAAAGGATACAGTGGAATCTCCCTGGAAACCCTGCACAGAATGATCCAAGCCTTCAACGGTAAACTCATTAACCCTGACCTTCACCTGACCTTCACCTCAGCTTCACCTCAGCTTCACCTCAGCTTCACCTCAGGGATAGCCTACATTCCATTGATTCCATTGGTGCTTTTGGTTCTGTTGGTTCCATTAGTTATTTTGGTTCCATTGGTTTCCGTTGATTCCATTGGTGCTGTTGGTTCTGTTGGTTCCATTAGTTATTTTGGTTCCATTGGTTCCATTGATTCCATTGGTGCTGTTGGTTCTGTTGGTTCCATTAGTTATTTTGCTTACTTCGGTACAGCTGGTTCTATTAGTTATTTTGGTTCCATTGGTTCCGTTGATTCCATTACTTCTTTTGGTTCAATTTAGTTTAGTTTATTAGGATCCCCATTAGCTACTACACATGCAGCAGCTACACTTCCTGGGGTCCACTTAAAACGTGTAAATACATAAAGTACAGAACAGTAATAGACAACAACAACATAAGATAACATTACATTTAAAATAAATATATGTTCATAAACCCAATTTGAATTGATTACTCAGCCTGATACCCAGAATTTGTAGGAAACTGGTTGTAATGAATCAGACGGAGGCCCAGCTACAATTGTCAGGAATGTTTATTTAGAGAGCTCTGGTCATAATACCATGTACATTGGTTTATATACCTCACGTTTTGTCATAAATGTCCCTCCTTCTCTCAGATACAATGGCAATATATTTCACAAGCCTTCTCACATTGTCTGCCACCTGTTAACTTGTTATGGCTGCAATCCCGCTAACGGGATCGATATGACAACTACCAGTGAAAATAGAGGGCGCCAAATTCAAACCACAGAAATCTCATATTTACAATTCCTAAAACATACATGTGTCTCATATCATTTTAAAGTTAAACTTGTTGTTAATCCCACCAAAGTGTCCGATTTCAAATATGCTTTTCAGCAAAAGCACTACAAACGATTATGTTAGGTCTCCACCAAATTATTCACTAACCTTGAATTATCTTCATCAGATGACACTCATAGGACTTCATGTTACACAATACATGCATGTTTTGTTTGATAAAGTTCATATTTATATCAAAACATCTGAGTTTACATTGGCGTATTAGATTCACTAGTTCCAAAAACATCAAGTGATTTTGCATAGCCACATCGTTTCAACAGAAATACTCATCATAAATTTAGATGATAATTCAAGTTATACACATGGAATTATAGATATACCTCTCCTGAATGCAAGCGCTGTGTCAGATTTCAAAAAAAGTTTACGGAAAAAGCAACCCATGCAATAATCTGAGACGGCGCTCAGAACACAAGCCAAATTAGTCGCCATGTTGGAGTCAACAGAAACCAGAAAATACATGATAAATGTTTCCTTACCTTTGATGAACTTCATCAGAATGCAGTCCTAGGAATCCCAGATCCACAATAAATGATTTATTTGTTTGAAAATGTCCAATTAGCTACTTTGGTTAGCGCGTTTGGTAAACAATTCCAAAGTCACAAAGCGCATCCACTATAACGTGACAAAATGTCCAAAAGTTCCGTAACAGTCAGTAGAAACATGTCAAACGATGTATTGAATCAATCTTTAGAATGTTGTTTACGTAGATGTCGAATAACGTTCCAACCGGAGAATTGGAATGACTTCAGATGACCGGTGGAACGCAGGTCCTTCCCCTGTGGACGCGCATGGTGAAAGCATGGTCAACTCGTGGCAGTGGTGACTATTTCCTGTCTCATTCGACCCCCCTTCACATTAGTCATCAGACAAAGTTCTAATGACTGTTGACATCTAGTGGAAGGCGTAGGAAGTGAAAACTCATCCATATCTCGCTGTAATTTCAATGAGAGATTGGTTGAAAATCTGCCACCCCCAGAAAAAATACAAACAGGAAGTGGAATTTCTCAAGTTTTTGCCTGCAATATGAGTTCTGTTATACTCACAGACATAATTCAAACAGTTTTAGAATCTTCAGTATCTATCCAATACTAATACTAATATGCATATATTAGCAACTGAGACTGAGGCCGTTTACAATGGGCACCTTTTCATCCAAGCTACTCAATACGGGGCGCCAGGGTAGCCTAGTGGTTAGAGCGTTGGACTAGTAACCGGAAGGAATCCCCGAGCTGACGAGGTACAAATCTGTCGTTCTGCCCCTGAACAGGCAGTTAACCCACTGTTCCTAGGCCGTCATTGAAAATAAGAATTTGTTCTTAACTGACTTGCCTAGTTAAATAAAGGTAAAATAAATCAAATACTGCCCCTGCAGCCATAAAAAGTTAAACAATCTACTAGTCAAAGGTCTCTCACCTCCATGGGTAGGGACAGAATGTCCTGTAAGGAACACAGTATTCCAGCCGGTCTGACGATAGCTCCATTCGTTTCTAACAAGGAACAGAAAGTCCTTGTTCTAATTCTTGACTAATACTACACACATTATATTCAGTATTATGATTATAATAAGATTCATACATTCATACAGTAACAGAGTAGTATTCTGTTTAGTTATAGTTCTAAGTTAAATGTATACATAATTGAGTCATTATTCATAAAAATCCCATAACCCTATGGCTAAATATTATACATCCAATCACACATCTATTTTTATTAAAATATTAACCTGTTGCGACGAGCAAACCCATATCTGGGAGCGTAATTATAGCCTCAAGCTCATTACCTTTACGCAACGTTAACTATTCATGAAAATCGCAAATGAAATGAAATAAATATATTGGCTCACAAGCTTAGCCTTTTGTTAACAACACTGTCATCTCAGATTTTCAAAAAATGCTTTTCAACCATAGCTACACAAGCATTTGTGTAAGAGCATTGATAGCTAGCATAGCATTAAGCCTAGCATTCAGCAGGCAACATTTTCACAAAAACAAGAAAAGCATTCAAATAAAATCATTTACCTTTGAAGAACTTCGGATGTTTTCAATGAGGAGACTCTCAGTTAGATAGCAAATGTTCAGTTTTTCCAAAAATATTATTTGTGTAGGAGAAATCGCTCCGTTTTGTTCATCACGTTTGGCTGAGAAAACCCCCCGAAAATTCAGTCATTACAACGGCGAACTTTTTTCCAAATTAACTCCATAATATCGACAGAAACATGGCAAACGTAGTTTAGAATCAATCCTCAAGGTGTTTTTCACATATCTATTCGATGATAAATCACGCGTGGCCGTTTGGTTTCTCCTCTGAACTAAATGGTAAAATGCACGCACCTGGAGATTACGCAATAGTTTCGACGGAGGACACCCAGTGGATACCTGGTAAATGTAGTCTCTTATGGTCAATTTTCCAATGATATGCCTACAAATATGTCACAATGCTGCAAACACCTTGGGGAAACGACAGAAAGTGTAGGCTCATTCCTTGCGCATTCACAGCCATATAAGGAGACATTGGAACACAGCGCCTCAAATCTGGGGCATTTCCTGTTTGAAATTTCATCTTGGTTTCGCCTGTAACATCAGTTCTGTGGCGTCAGTTTTGGAAACGTCAGAGTGTTTTCTTTCCAAAGCTGTCAATTATATGCATAGTCGTGCCTCTTTTCGTGACAAAATATCTTGTTTAAAACGGGAACGTTTTTCATCCAAAAATGAAATACTGCCCACAGAGTTTCAAGAGGTTAAAAAGCACATCTATTTTTATTAAAACTATTTCTAGTTATCCAAATTCAACCCAGCAAAGACCAGTGTTTGTATTTACATTGACTGTTCAAGGCCTACATCAGAATCATAACTCTTCTTATCAGGATTTTCGTTATAATCTTCATAAAAAAACAGTCTAAACATCAAAACAAGAGAGAACCTAAACATTAAAAATGGTCTCATCCAACATAGGCTCCTCGTATGTGAAGGAGCCGGATCCATCTGCTTGGTCTAGAGTCATGTATTCCACTAGTCCACATATCATTCCACTGGTCAGAGCTCGGAATCGGCCCGTATCTCACTATCTGTTGTCTCATCAATTTCTCCAGAGTCCTGGAAATGAGAACCTTTCACAATAAGACAGCTCAGACCAACCAGCACTCCTGTAAAGCTCCACCCCCTCCAAGAGAACATATCACCAGCCAGAGGCCAGCCCACACTTTCACTGCAATGAACGCTCACAGTGGGGAAAAGACTGGGTCAGGGAATCTTCATTAGAGAGATGACCCCCGAACCCTGTTGGTTTCGGTTCTCCTCTCTAACACTGTGATTGTTCGACAGTGTCAGTGTGTCTTACCCTTTTGCAGTGTGTGATATGAACCCAGGTAGCTCTTACAGCTATTCTCACCGCAAAGGCTGTCACCAGGAGTACTTGGTATGGCCCCTCCCAACGGGGCTGCTTCCCATCTATTCTCCTCAGGGACTGGATTGAGTGAATCACCTTCTCCTGTAATTCACCTGTAAAATCTTGGACATACAGGTTTGGTTAACAAACAGTTTCTCATTTGTTCTATCTGATTATATCTTCAACTTCTATGCCTACTTGTTAGCAATATTGGTTTTATAAGTTTATTATCCAATAGGCCACAAAGTGTCCTATCCTAGGCCCCCCTAGGCCCCGTCCTATCCTAGGCCACAACTTACCCATCCCCCCTTTGATACCTGGCTCCGCCCAGGTAACAACCTTGCCGCATCTCTAAACAATGACTTAGGTAAGATTAGTAAATGATCCTTATGTCTGACAGTATCATGTAGGAGCGCCCCTTTCATTCTCCACATGTCCAATTCTCCCTTGGGCGTCCGTTCATGTCTATCCTGTATCAATTCTCTGTCAAGTGTCTTATCTACTTTAAGAGTTATCCGTGCTGCTTTGTATGTTCTTAGATGTATATGTGCTTGTCTATTTAAACAGTAACCCTTCAGTCTCATCAATAATTTAATATATGTTGCATAGTGTGGGATACCTTATCTACAGTAATTTACCATCCCTAAGAACTGCAACTTATTTCTTTTCATAAATAATTTTAATGCTTATAAAATCACTATTTTTCTATCTCAATGTATTTTCCTGCCCTATTTGCTTAAAATATGTCCTGTCCAAACCTCAAAGGACCATATCTTCCCCTATTTATTATCGATGATGAATAGGATTTCTGTTCCTGTTGTAATACCAAATCAATAGTAGCCAATTCTAAACCTTCACAGTCAGTGTTTATAACAGAATCCTGAACCTCTTTCTTATCCTCACTAGAGTCTATTCCCCCGCTCCCCATAATTTGTCCTGTCTCAATTCCACTTTCGCCTCTGTGGTTTAAACTACAATTATGTCCAAGAGCTATAAACTCCATCATAATTCATTTACCTTGAAATCAGTATCACAAATGACCACAAATTCATTATCCAAATGGCCATCCCCTAAGGCTGATCAAACCACAAGGGAAAGTCATGATAGAGGTCAAAGGTTATAAGACCCTTTTACAGTCGTGTTCCATACTATATTAGACATATTAAAGAACCCTTTATCTAAAGAATTCACGTGTTTAATTAAAACTGTTGTTGCTCCTAGACGTTTCCACTTCACAATAACAGCACTTAAAGCTCTAGCAGGGCAGAAATATGACGAACTGACTTCAGTGCCACGTTGAAGTTGACTGAGCTCTTCAGTAAGGCCATTCTACTGCCAATGTTTGGCTATGGAGATTGCATGGCTATGTGCTCGATTTTATAGACCTGTCAGCAACAAGTGTGGCTGAAATAGCAGAATCCACTAATTTGAACGTGTGTCCACATACTTTTGTATATATAGTGTACCTCTACCCATCTTCACAACAACTTTGTCAATATGACTTGACCATGATAACTGAGCATCCAATGTTACTCCTAGGAGTAACCATTGGTTTCATATGTTATTTTGGTTCCATTGGTTCCGTGAGTTATTTTCTTCCATTGCTTCCATTGGTTCTTTTGGTTCCATTAGTCATTTTGCTTCCATTACTTCCATTGAATTGAAAAAACAACCACAACGTTAAACAAACAGGGAAACGTTGACTGGGGTCTATCTCTCACATCTCTGATTGTCTTCTCCTTATAGCGTCCTGCCTGTCCTTCGTCCCTGAGAAGGGGACAGTAGGTGCCAGCGGAGACCTGGCCCCTCTCTCCCACCTGGCTCTGGGGCTGATGGGAGAAGGCAAGATGTGGTCGCCCAAGAGTGGATGGGCCGACGCCAAATACGTAAGCCATATCACTGCATTTATTTCATGTTCTATTTTACCTTTGTGTAACCAGGCAATTCAGGGCAAATTCTTATTTATAACGACAGCGTGTAACTGTATAACTAACAAACTGATGTCACTGGAACTCCTGGATGATCGGGACATTGCACAATATCCCCAGGGAAAATGTTGACATTGGAATCAACACAGTGGTAGACTGACTACTGAGAGGTCAGATGAGAAAACATGTTTGTTTTTCTTCAACCCTTGACCTTTTACATTTGCTTTCCCCCTCTTTTCCCCTTTCATCCCTCTGCCCAGGTACTAGAGGCTCATGGACTCAAGCCAATATCACTGAAGCCCAAGGAGGTAAAGCGAACACACTCATCTACTCTTTTGTTGTTCTTTGTCACTCCATGGAGCGGTTGATTTGAGTTCACACTGTGTATTTGTGTACCATTTACAACAAACCAACTTAAATCAGTTTGCAAGTGGCTGCTGATAAAACAGAATGTTCTCTGATTTTCCACAACAAAGGTGTTTAACTCCAGTCCTTGAGATAGTTGTTTTGATGGGATGAGACTCCTATATTTGGCATGTCACTGGGTTATGTTGGACCACCTCTTCTTCAGTTCAGCTCTCTGGACCACAGTTGTTCGGGCTAACCCTGGTTTCCAAGGGGATGTTTGTGTGGGGATTGGGTTAAAAGCCATCTCTCTCCCCTGCCCATAGGGCCTGGCGTTAATTAATGGTACCCAGATGATCACGTCGCTGGGGGCAGAGGCGGTGGAGAGAGCTCAGGCCATCGCCAGGCAGGCGGACATCATCGCTGCTATCACCCTGGAGGTGCTTAAGGGGACCTCCAAGGCCTTCGACAGTGGTGAGACGAGACGGAGGGATGCGTGTGTATGTGTGTGCTTTCACCCAATCACCCTGGTGGTTTTTCAAGGGGACTTTCCAAGCCTTTGAGCATGGAGGGTTAGTGTTCACTCTAAAGTTAGTGTTAGTTAACTGAGGCGCTCAAGGGGATCAGTGAGTGCATATAAGGACTCCCGAGTGGTGCAGCGGTCTAAGGCACCGCATCTCAGTGCTAGAGGCGTCACTACAGACACCCTGATTCGAATCCAGACTGTATCGCAACCGGCCGTGATTGGGAGCACAATTGGCCCAGCGTCATCCGGGGTTGGCTGGCGTAGGCCGTCATTGTAAATAAGAATTTGTTCTTAACTGACTTGCCTAGTTAAATAAAGGTTAAAATAAAAAATATATATATACTTTGTGTGTGTAGGTGATCACTGCGTGACATACAACCACACCTTTGTCATTTTCTAGCACTTTTACCAACTGCCGACCACCATGACCGATCTAAAACGTCATGATTGAGACTGATATAGCTACGCTATGCTAACTCAGTCCTCCATCATTCTAGATATCCACGCTCTGCGGCCCCATCCAGGACAGATAGAAGTGGCCATGAGGTTCCGCGCCTTACTGGACTCAGACCACCATCCCTCAGAGATCGCAGGTGAGTGAATGGATCAGGGTGCTGTACTACCACTCCAGTGTGTGTGTGTGTGTGTGTGTGTGTGTGTGTGTGTCTGTCTGTGTGTGTCTGTGTGTGTGTGCGCGCGTCCATGTGTGTGTGTGTGCCTGTCTTTTGGAGAAGTTGGGATAAAGTATTAATTGGACAATAAAAGTAATGTTCTGTTCTTGTTCTTCTACAGAGAGCCATCGGTTCTGTGACAGAGTCCAGGATGCCTACACAATGCGCTGCTGTCCTCAGGTGACTTAACATAGGGGTCAGAGGTCACAGAGTTTCATATTTAGTTCACAGAGAATCCCCTCCAGGTCAGGACTCAACTCAACCTTCTCTTTTCTTTTCATCCACAGGTCCACGGTATTGTGAACGACACAATAGATTTTACCCAGAAAATCATCAACACCGAGATTAACAGCGCCACCGACAACCCTGTATCCTTCACTGTGTGTGTGTGTATGTGTGACCAAATTATTCACCAACTATTCCCCCTGACCAAATTTGACCATTTCTACATTCTGTGCCAGTTTTATCCTTAAATGTCTGAAACAGATGGTGTTTGCAGAGAGAGGAGAGACCATCTCAGGAGGAAACTTCCATGGAGAATACCCAGCAAAGGTATCGAAAGCTTCTGGTGGTCTGAGTATTCCTGAGTTTTAGTACTATGTGAGACGATAAATGACATAGTATAACTAACTAGATTCAGCCGCGGGACAATTGTTTTCTGGAGCAGATGTTTGGTGGGCCGGAACATAATTACAAATAATTTATAGACTGCATATTGATATAATGTTTGACTAAAACATAATCATTTCAAACCTTGCTGACATTTGTATACGGTCATGTATCTCACTATTATGGGTGGGAATACTTGGGAAAGTTTGTGATCATACGCACATCCTTAAAAACATAGTAGATGCTGTGTTAATAAAGAATATTAAGGGCCTCCCGGGTGGCGCAGTGGTTGTGCCATCAGAGTCCCTGGGTTCGCGCCCAGGCTCTGTCGTAACCGGCCGCAACCGGGAGGTCCGTGGGGCGACGCACAATTGGCCTAGCGTGCGCTAACCAAGGTGGCCAGGTGCACGGTGTTTCCTCAGACACATTGGTGCGGCTGGCTTCCGGGTTGGATGCGTGCTGTGTTAAGAAGCAGTGCGGCTTGGTTGGGTTGTGTATCGGAGGACGCATGACTTTCAACCTTCGTCTCTCCCGAGCCCGTATGATAGATAGTAGCTACTACAACAATTGGATACCACGAAATTGGGGAGAAAAAGGGGTAAAATTCAAAAAAATAATATTAATATTATTTTTCTTTTTTTTTCTTTTTTTAATTTTACCCCTTTTTCTCCCCAATTTCGTGGTATCCAATTGTTGTCTCAACTCCCATACGGGCTCACAACGTCAGATCAAACAAACTGAGTGCTCAAAATATACAAATGTTTATACACATTTATAAAGTGGTGATCCTAACTGACCTAAGACAGGGAATTTTTAGTAGGATTAAATGGCTAAGGTGTATGTAAACTTCTGACTTCAACTGTATACAGTGGGGCAAAAAAGTATTTAGTCAGCCACCAATTGTGCAAGTTCTCCCACTTAAAAAGATGAGAGAGGCCTGTAATTTTCATCATAGGTACACTTCAACTATGACAGACAAAATGAGAAAAAAAATCCAGAAAATCACATTGTAGGATTTTTAATGAATTTATTTGCAAATTATGGTGCAAAATAAGTATTTGGTCAATAACAAAAGTTTATCTCAATACTTTGTTATATACCCTTCGTTGAAAATGACAGAGGTCAAACGTTTTCTGTAAGTCTTCACAAGGTTTTCACACACTGTTGCTGGTATTTTGGCCCATTCCTCCATGCAGATCTCCTCTAGAGCAGTGATGTTTTGGGGCTGTTGCTGGGCAACACGGACTTTCAATTCCCTCCAAAGATTTTCTATGGGGTTGAGATCTGGAGACTGGCTAGGCCACGCCAGGACCTTGAAATGCTTCTTACGAAGCCACTCCTTCGTTGCCCGGGCGGTGTGTTTGGGATCATTGTCATGCTGAAAGACCCAGCCACGTTTCATCTTCAATGCCCTTGCTGATGGTAGGCTTTGTTACTTTGGTCCCAGCTCTCTGCAGGTCATTCACTAGGTCCCCCCGTGTGGTTCTGGGATTTTTGCTCACCGTTCTTGTGATCCTTTTGACCCCACGGGGTGAAATCTTGCTTGGAGCCCCAGATCGAGGGAGATTATCAGTGGTCTTGTATGTCTTCCATTTCCTAATAATTGCTCCCACAGTTGATTTCTTCAAACCAAGCTGCTTACCTATTGCAGATTCAGTCTTCCCAGCCTGGTTCAGGTCTACAATTTTGTTTCTGGTGTCCTTTGACAGCTCTTTGGTCTTGGCCATAGTGGAGTTTGGAGTGTGACTGTTTGAGGTTGTGGACAGGTGTCTTTTATACTGATAACAAGTTCAAACAAACAGGTGCCATTAATAAAGGTAACGAGTGGAGGACAGAGGAGCCTCTTAAAGAAGAAGTTACATTCTGTGAGAGACAGAAATCTTGCCTGTTTGTATGTGACCAAATAATTATTTTGCACCATAATTTGCAAATAAATTCATAAAAAATCCTACAATGTGATTTTCTGGAATTGTTTTTCTCATTTTGTCTGCAATAGTTGAAGTGTATCTATGATGAAAATTACAGGCCTCTCTCATCTTTTATATATATATATATATATACATACAGTGGGGCAAAAAAAGTATTTAGTCAGCCACCAATTGTTGTTCTCCCACTTAAAAATATAAATATAAATCTGTGTACGTGACCAATAAACTTTGATTTGATATGACTCCTATACCTCTATTGTTCTCTCCTTCTTTCTGTCTCTAGGCCCTGGACTTCTTGGCTATAGGTGTCCATGAGCTGGCAGCCATCAGTGAGAGGAGGATTGAACGTCTGTGTAACCCGTCTCTCAGTGAGCTGCCAGCCTTCCTAGTCAACGAGGGAGGGCTCAACTCCGGATTCATGATCGCACACTGTACAGCTGCTTCCCTGGGTTAGTAAAGGATCAGCTCTGACTAACGTATGTCATTACGTCTTTGGGTGACCCAGGAGTAAACCCCATTGTGTGATAAAGAAGGCTATCACTGAGAAATAAAGTATTACTTAGATTTCAACACAGCCATCAACATGTATTGATCACATCTTTACTAATTCTGCAGAGGTTAGCTTGAAAGTAGTATCCAGATTCATCAGATGTAGTGATCATAGTATCCATATCCAAGCCAAAGTTCCAAAGGCTGGGTCTAATATAGTGGATAAGAGGTCATACAATAACTTTTGTAGTGATATTCCAATATTGTTGAATATTTGTTGGTCTGTGGTGTGTAATGACGAGCAATCAGACACTGCTGGGTCTGTGGTGTGTAATGACGACCAATCAGACACTGCTGGGTCTGTGGTGTGTAATGACGACCAATCAGACACTGCTGGGTCTGTGGTGTGTAATGACGACCAATCAGACACTGCACTTGACACATTTATGAAATTGCTTATTCCAGTTACTAATCAAATCAACCCAAATTTTATTGGTCACATACACACGGTTAGCAGATGTTATTGGTCACATACACACGGTTAGCAGATGTTATTGGTCACATACACACGGTTAGCAATTGTTATTGGTCACATGCACACGGTTGGCAGATGTTATTGGTCACATACACACGGTTAGCAATTGTTATTGGTCACATACACACGGTTAGCAATTGTTATTGGTCACATACACACGGTTAGCAGATGTTATTGGTCACATACACATGGTCAGCAGATGTTATTGGTCACATACACATGGTTAGCAGATGTTAATGCAAGTGTAGCGAAATACTTGTGCTTCTAGTTCCGACCGTGCAGTAATTTCTAACAAGTAATCTAACAATTTCACAGTGTAAAGGAATGTTTTATTTATTGTATTTTATTTTACCTTTATTTAACCAGGTAGGCTAGTTGAGAACAAGTTTTCATTTACAACTGCAACCTGGCCAAGATAAAGCAAAGCAGTGCAACACAATCAACAACACAGAGTTACACAATGAATAAACAAACATGCAATCAATAATACATTAGAAAAAGTCTATATACAGTGTGTGCAAATGAGGTAGGATAAGGCAATAAATAGGCCATAGTGGTGAAATAATTACAATATAGCAATTAAACACTGTAGTGATATAGATATGCAGAAGATGATATAACCAAGATGGCGTAGCAGTGCAGACGTGTTTTGTTCGTTCTCTCGTGTACTTTTGTATTTTTTCGTCCTTTTTTGTATATATTTCAATTTTATTTTCAATCTCTTTTCCATTTTAAATCAATTATACCTTCCGGTAACCTGACTCACCCAATGTGATACGGAACCGCTATTATTTTTAATTTTTAGACCCTATAGCCAGAACCACCTAGCCACCAGAAGCTAACCAGCTAATTAGCTACAAGCTATTTAGTAATTGTTAGCCACTGCTAGCGGCATTTACCTTCTGCACAGACAGATACCAGCCCTTTTTTTTGCCTGGATAATACTTGCCAGCCAACCAGTATCGGACTGTTTCTCCACTACAGCGTCGGATTCCTGCCGTAAACCCTGGACCATTACTCCTGATCTTCACAGCTAGCTAGCTAGCTAGCTGCCACCGAGTGACCCAGTACCGAAGCTATCCCTGAGGCCCACCTCCCGGGCCTACTCGGTTGTTCACCCGGACTCCACCCAAACACGGCTAGAATCCACTAGTCCACCGGATCCTTGCCATGAGCTCTGGTCCTTGGCACCGCTGCTACCGAGTGGCTATAGTGGCTAACGCTCCTGCCCCGAAGCTAGCACCAGTTAGCCGTGAGCCAGGCGCATCTCCCGGCTAGCAAACTAAATTACTACAACTACAATACCTCTTTCGCCATCTGGCTTGGATCCTTTGTTGACATGGTGCCCCGCCGCACCACCACGACTAGTCTGCCGATGAATACTCCATCTGCTGTGCCTTCAACCGGCATCCGTCGGAGCAGACGCTTCTACTAGTATTTTTGTTTATCTGTCGGCCCCAGCCGCGAACTCAGGCTCTGTGTGTAGTTAACCGACCCTCTCTGCCCATTCATCGCCATTTTACCTGTTGTTGTTTTTTTAGCTGATTGCTGTTGTTGTCTTACCCGTTGTTGTCTTATCTAGCTTTCCCAATCAACACCTGTGATTACTTTATGCCTCGTTGTATGTCTCTCTCAAATGTCAATATGCCTTGTATACTGTTGTCTAGGTTAGTTATCATTGTTTTAGTTTACAATGGAGCCCCTAGTTCCACTCATCATACCTCTGATACCTCCTTTGTCCCACCTCCCACACAAGCAGAGACTTCACCCATTATAACCAGCATGTCCAGAGATGCAACCTCTCTTATCATCACTCAGTGCCTAGGCTTACCTCTGCTGTACCCGCACCCCAGCATACCCCTGTCTGCACATTATGCCCTGAATTTATTCTACCACACCCAGAAATCTGCTCCTTTTATTCGTTGTCCCCAACGCTCTAGGCGACCAGTTTTGATAGCCTTTAGCCGTACCCTCATCCTACTCCTCCTCTGTTCCTCAGGTGATGTGGAGGTAAACCCAGGCCCTGCGTGTCCCCAGGCACCCTCATTTGTTGACTTCTGTGATCGAGAAAGCCTTGGTTTCATGCATGTTAACATCAGAAACCTCAATCCTAAGTTTGTTTTACTCACTGCTTTAGCACACTCCGCCAACCCTGATGTCCTAGCCGTGTCTGAATCCTGGCTTAGGAAGGCCACCAAAAATTCTGAGATTGCCATACCCAACTACAACATTTTCCATCAACATAGAACTGCCAAAGGGGGAGGAGTTGCAATCTACTGCAGAGATAGCCTACAAAGTTCTGTCATACTTTCCAGGTCTATACTCAAACAGTTCGAACTTCTAATTTTAAAAATGAATCTCTCCAGAAATAAGTCTCTCACTGTTGCCGTCTGCTATCGACCCCCCTCCGCTCCCAGCTATGCCCTGGACACCATATGTGAATTGATCGCCCCCCATCTAGCTTCAGAGTTCGTTCTGTTAGGTGACCTAAACTGGGATATGCTTAACACCCCGGCAGTCCTACAATCTAAGCTAGATGCCCTCAATCTCACACAAATCATCAAGGAACCCACCAGGTACAACCCTAAATCAGTAAACATGAGAACCCTCATAGACATTATCCTGACCAACTTTCAATCAGGATCTCAGCGATCACTGCCTCATTGCCTGTATCCGCTAAGGGTCCGCGGTCAAACGACCCCCCCATCATCACTGTCAAACGCTCACTAAAACACTTCTGCGAGCAGGCCTTTCTAATTGACTTGGCCCGGGTATCCTGGAAGGATATCGAACTCATCCCGTCAGTCGAGGATGCCTGGTCATTCTTTAAAAGTAATTTCCTCACCATCTTAGATAAGCACGCCCCTTTCAAAAAATGCAGAACTAAGAACAGATATAGCCCTTGGTTCATTCCAGACCTGACTGCCCTTGACCAGCACAAAAACATCCTGTGGCGGACTGCAATAGCATCGAATAGTCCCCGCGATATGCAACTGTTCAGGAAAGTCAGGAACCAATACACGCAGTCAGTCAACCAGGAAAGCAAAGCCTAGCTTTTTCAAACAGAAATTTGCATTCTGTAGCTCTAACTCCAAAAAGTTTTGGGACACTGTAAAGTCCATGGAGAACAAGAGCACCTCTTCCCAGCTGCCCACTGCACTGAGGCTAGGTAACACGGTCACCACCGATAAATCCATGATCCATGAGCCTCCCCAGCTTCTCCTTCACCCAAATCCAGATAGCAGATGTTCTGAAAGAGCTGTAAAACCTGGACCCGTACAAATCAGCTGGGCTAGACAATCTGGACCCTCTCTTTCTAAAACTATCCACCGCCATTGTTGCAACCCTTATTACCAGCCTGTTCAACCTCTCTTTCGTATCGTTCGAGATCCCTAAAGATGGGAAAGCTGCCGCGGTCATCCCCCTCTTCAAAGGGGGTGACACCCTAGACCCAAACTGTTATAGACCTATATCCATCCTTCCCTGCCTATCTAAAATCTTCGAAAGCCAAGTTAATAAACAGATCACTGACCATTTCGAATCCCACCGTACCTTCTCCGCTGTGCAATCCGGTTTCCGAGCTGGTCACGGGTGCACCTCAGCCACGCTCAAGGTACTAAATGATATCATAACCGCCATCGATAAAAGACAGTACTATGCAGCCGTCTTCGACCTGGCCAAGGCTTTCAACTCTGTCAATCACTGTATTCGTATCGGCAGACTCAATAGCCATGGTTTCTCTAGTGACTGCCTTGCCTGGTTCACTTTGCAGACAGAGTTCAGTGTGTCAAATCGGATGGCATGTTGTCCAGACCTCTGGCAATCTCTATGGGGGTACCACAGGGTTCAATTCTCGGGTCGACTCTTTTCTCTGTATATATCAATGATGTCACTCTTGCTGCGGGCGATTCCCTGATCCACCTCTACGCAGGCCTCCAACTGCTCTTAAAGGCTAGTAAAACCAAATGCATGCTTTTCAACCGTTCGCTGCCTGCACCCGCCCGCCCGACTAGCATCACCACCCTGGACGGTTCTGACCTAGAATATGAAGACAACTATAAATACCTAGGTGTCTGGCTAGACTGTAAACTCTTCATCCAGACTGATATTTAACATCTCCAATCCAAAATCAAATCTAGAATCAGCTTTCTATTTCGCAACAAAGCCTCCTTCACTCACGCCGCCAGACTTACCCTCGCAAAACTGACTATCCTACCGATCCTCGACTTCGGGGATGTCATCTACAAAATAGCTTCCAATACTTTACTCAGCAAACTGGATGCAGTCTACCACAGTGCCATCCGTTTTGTTACCAAATCACCTTATACCACCCACCACTGCGACCTGTATGCTCTAGTGGGCTGGCCCTCGCTACATATTCGTCGCCAGACCCACTGGCCCCAGGTTATCTATAAATCTATGCTAGGTAAAGCTCCGCCTTATCTCAGCTCACTGGTCACAATAACAACACCCACCCGTAGCACACGTTCCAGCAGGTATATCTCACTGATCATCCCCAACGCCAACACCTCATTTGGCCGCCTTTCCTTCCAGTTCTCTGTTGCCAGTGACTGGAACGAATTGCAAAAATCGCTGAAGTTGGAGACTTTTATTTCCCTCACCAACTTTAGTTGTCCACATATTCTAAGTCAGAACCGTCCAGAGTAGTGATGAATGAATAAGAATATGTACACATAAATATATGGATGAGTGATGGCCGTGCGGCATAGGCGAGATGCAGTAGATGGAAAAGAGTACAGTATATACATATGAGATGAGTAATGTAGGGTATGTAAACATTATATAAAGTGGCATTGTTTAAAGTGACTAGTGATACATTTATTACATCAAATGTTTTATTATTAAATTGACTAGAGATTGAGTCAGTATGTTGGCAGCAGCCACTCAATGTTAGTGATGGCTGTTTAACAGTCTGATCGCCTTGAGATAGAAGCTGTTTTTCAGTCTCTCGGTCCCAGCTTTGATGCACCTGTACTGACCTCGCCCTCTGGATGGTAGCGGGGTGAACAGGCAGTGGCTCAGGTGGTTGTTGTCCTTGATGATCTTTTTGGCCTTCCTGTGACTTCGGGTGCTGTAGGTGTCCTGGAGGGCAGGTAGTTTGGCCCCAGTGATGCGTTGTGCCTCACTACCCTCTGGAGACAGGATGCTCTCGATTGTGGATCTGTAAAAGTTTGTGAGTGTTTTAGGTGGCAAGCCAAATTTCTTCAACCTCTTGAGTTTGAAGTTGCGCCTTCTTCACCACGCTGTCTGTGTGGGTGGACCATTTAAGTTTGTCCGTGATGTGTATGCCGAGGAACTTAAAACTGTCCATCTCCTCTGCTACTGTCCCGTCGATGTGGATAGGGGGGTGCTCCCTCTGCTGTTTCCTGAAGTCCACAATAATCTCCTTTGTTTTGTTGATGTTGAGTGTGAGGTTATTTTTCTGACACCACACTCCATGTGCCCTCACCTCCTCCCTGTAGGCCGTCTCGTCATTGTTGGTAATCAAGCCTATCACTATAGTGTTGTCTGCAACTTGATGATTGAGTTGGAGGCGTGCATGGCCACACAGTCATGGGTGAACAGGGAGTACAGGAGAGGGCTGAGAACAAGATCAGCTGGGTGGAGATGTTGTTTCCTACCCTCACCACCTGGGAACGGCCTGTCAGAAAGTCCAGGACCCAGTTGCACAGGGCGAGGTCGAGATCCAGGGTCTCGAGCTTAATGACGAGTTTTGAGGGGTACTATGGTGTTAAGCATGCACCCATTAAGACAATTACTGTATAAACTGTTACATCCATGTGAATTGATGAGGAATTCAAAAATGGTATGGTTGAGAGGGATGAGGCAAAAGGAATCGTAAATAAGTCTGGCTGCACAACCAGATTGGCAAACGTATTGCAAATTGAGAAATCATGTGACCAAACTGCTTAAAAAGAGAGCTAATATGAATTATATTTATGTCAATCTCTCCTGGCTCAAAGTAGAGGAGAGATTGACTCCATCACTACTTGTATTTATGAGAGGTATTGACATGTTGAATGCACTGAGCTGTCTGTTTGAACTACTGGCGCACAGCTCGGACACCCATGCATACCCCACAAGACATGCCACAAGAGGTCTCTTCACAGTCCCCAAGTCCAGAACAGACTATGGGAGGCGAACAGTACTACATAGAACCATGACTACATGGAACTCTATTCCACAGTACCACATAGAACCATGACTACATGGAACTCTATTCCACAGTACCACATAGAACCATGACTACATGGAACTCTATTCCACAGTACCACATAGAACCATGACTACATGGAACTCTATTCCACAGTACCACATAGAACCATGACTACATGGAACTCTATTCCACAGTACTACATAGAGCCATGACTACATGGAACTCTATTCCACAGTACTACATAGAGCCATGACTACATGGAACTCTATTCCACAGTACTACATAGAGCCATGACTACATGGAACTCTATTCCACAGTACTACATAGAGCCATGACTACATGGAACTCTATTCCACAGTACCACATAGAACCAAGCAGCAGTAAAATTAGATTTAAAAAACTGATACAAATACACCTTAAGGAACAGCGGGGACTGTGAAGCAACACAAACATAGGCACAGACACATACATACACACACACACACGATAACATACGCACTATACACACACATACACATGGAGTTTGTACTGTAGATATGTGGTAGTGGTGGAGTAGGGGCCCGAGGGCACACAGTGTGTTGTGAATATATTGTAATATTTTTTTTAAATTGACTATATATTTTTTTTTAAATCAGCTTGATGGCTGAAACGTGTCTGAAACGTTACTCCTAAATGTATATCCTTATATCCTGTTTCACTTGTGTAGTATCAGAGAACAAGGTGCTGTGTCACCCGTCTTCAGTGGACTCCCTGTCCACCAGCGCAGCCACAGAGGACCATGTATCCATGGGAGGTTGGGCCGCCAGGAAAGCCCTGAGGGTGGTGGAACATGTGGAACAAGGTGGGAAACTAACCATTGATTTGGACTTGATACAGTAGATATTCATCTTTTGATTATTTGTTACTGTTGAAAAGAAGCAATATATTTTTTTAATTTACCCCATTTTCTTCCCAATTTCGTGGTATCCAATTGTTAGTAGTTACTATCTTGTCTCATCGCTACAACTCCCGTACGGGCGATGCAGTGCCTTAGACCACTGCGCCACCCGAGAGGCCCAAGAAGCAATATTTTGATACTAGATATGAATTAGATATGAATTTTTGGGCTGGGTTCACACACAAAGTGGCAAAAACAACAAACTAATTGAATTGGTTCTATCCTGGGGTGGTATTTGTCAGCGCAAGGTCGCAATTCATTGGTGAATAGTTTTTCTGACACGAGCTGTGTGTACTATATTGGTCACTAAACCTCAAAGTGATCTGCTTTTGAGCAACAGAAGGAAATAATGTATACTGATGTACGGTGCATTCGGAAAGTATTCAGACTCCTTGACATTTTCCACATTTAGTACGTTACAGCCTTATTCTAAAATTGATGAAATCGTTTTTTGCCCCCTCATCAATCTATACACAATACCCCATAATAACAAAGCAAAAATATAGTAAAAAAAAAAAAAAAATCACCTCTGTTGAACTTTGTTGAAGCACCTTTGGCAGCGAATACATCCTGGAGTCTTCTTGGGTATGACTCTACAAGCTTGGCACAAGCTGCCCAGTGACACGAGTCTACCAGACGAGCTAAATAACTTCTATGCTTCGAGGCAAATAACACTGAAACATGCATGAGAGCAACAGCTGTTCCGGATGACTGTGTGATAACGCTCTCCGCAGCTGATGTGAGTAAGACCTTCAAACAGGTCAACATTCACAAGGCCGCAGTGCCAGACGGATTACCAGGACGTGTACTCCGAGCATGTGCTGACCAACTGGCAAGTGTCTTCACTGACATTTTCAACCTCTCCCTATCTGAGTATGTAATACCAACATGTTTCAAGCTGACCACCACAGTCCCTGTGCCCAAGAACTCTAAGGTAACCTGCCTAAATGACTACCGACCCGTAGCATCACATCAACACCATTATCCCAGAAACCCTAGACCCACTCCAATTTGCATACCGCACCAACAGATCCACAGATGATGCAATCTCTATTGCACTCCACACTGCCCGTTCCCACCTGGACAAAAGGAAGACCTATGTGAGAATGCGCTTCATTGACTACAGCTCAGCGTTCAACACCATAGTTCCCACAAACCTCATCACTAAGCTAAGGACCCTGGGACTAAACACCCCCCTCTGCAACTGGATCCTGGACTACCTGACGGGCCGCCCCCAGGTGGTGAGGGTAGGTAACAACACATCCGCTACGCTGATCCTCAACACGGGGGCCCCTCAGGGGTGCGTGCTCAGCCCCCTCCTGTACTCCCTGTTCACTCATGAGGTACGACTCCAACACCATCATTAAGTTTGCGGATGACACAACAGTGGAATGCCTGATCAACGACAACGATGAGACAGCCTACAGGGAGGAGGCCAGAGACCTGATCGTGTGGTGGAAGGACAACAACCTATCCCTCAACGGGATCAAGACAAAGGAGATGATTGTGGACTACAGGGAAAGGAGGACCGAGCATGCCCCCATTCTCATTGACAGGGCTGTAGTGGAGCAGGTTGAGAGATTCAAGTTCCTTGGTGTCCACATCAACAATAAACTAACATGGTCCAAGCACACCAAGACAGTCGTGAAGAGGGCACGACAAAACCTATTCCCCCTCAGGAGACTGAAAAGATTTGGCATGGGTCCTCAGATCCTCAAAAGGTTTTACAGATGCACCATTGAGAGCATCCTGACGGGTTGCATCACTGCCTGGTACGGCAACTGCTCGGCCTCCAACCGCAAGGCACTACAGAGGGTAGTGCATACGGCCAATACATCACCGGGGCCAAGATTCCTGCCATCCATGACCTCTATACCAGGCGGTGTCAGAGGAAGGCCCTAAAAATTGTCAGACTCCAGCCACACTAGTCATAGACTGTTCTCCTTGCTACCGCACAGCAAGTGGTCCTGGAGCTCCAAGTCTAGGTCCAAGAGGCTCCTAAACAGCTTCTAGTCCCAAGCCATAAGACTCCTGAACAGCTAAGCTAATCAAATGGCTACCCAGACTATTTGCATTGCCCCCCCATAGTCACTTTAATAACTCTACCTACATGTACATATTACCTCAATTACCTCGAGACAGGGGCCCCGCACATTGACATTGACTCTGTACCGGTACTCCCTGTATATAACCCCGCTATTGTTATTTACTGCTGCTCTTATCTATTTTCTTAAAACTGCATTGTTGTTTAAGGGCTTGTAAGTAACCATTTAACTGTTGTAATCAGGGTTGTTCTTCTTAATCTAAATTGGGAAACATTTACCCAGTTACTGTGAAAATGTCCTACTTCAACTGACGGTGGGTATTCTGGGTAATATGTAAATAGATATTTTTCATGCAAGAATGTTGCTAGGATTTTCTGGGAGTGGTCTAAAACTGAAATCTAGCTATTATTGGTCTATAAAACTAATCTATAGACCAAACTCCATCCCACCAAAACAGGCTGAAATTTCAGGCGATCTTTTACAAACAGCTCTTACACTGAAAGGACATTATCATCCTTTTCACAATTTCAACCTCGTACTGTGGAAATATATATACAACACAGGAGAATCACGTGTTTTGTTGATGCATTGGACATTTAAAATACTTTTTACCTCTGTCAAAAAGGAGCTTTTGTTTTTTTTGGTCTCTATTTTGGTATATTTCTATGCATTGAACATTACTAAGAAACACAAGAAAAATGTTATTAGATTTTATCCTATATAATAACTTGTATAATACTGTTGTTGATGATTCTTTTCCAATCAGAAAAATTTGTTTATTTATGTGAATAACGTGTTATTCTGAGGGTCCACAATTGGTCCATAACCTGTCTCATTTCCTCTCCCCCTCGTCAGTCCTAGCAATCGAGCTACTAGCTGCCTGCCAGGGAATTGAGTTCCTCCGCCCCCTGCGTACAACAACACCATTGGAGAAGGTCTATGACCTTGTACGTAGCGTAGTCAAGTAAGTCAAACAGATCTGGGCAGTGTGTACACAATGTAACGCACACAACACATATCTCAGTCCCCTGAAATGATTGAGAAAGTTGGTTAATATTTATCCAATGTCCCTCTTCTTTCTGTGCCTCCTCTTCCCCTCATTATGTGCCTCCCACTGATTCGCTTCACTTCTCTGCCTCCCCCTGTTTCGCTTCCCTTCTCTGCCTCCCCCTCTTCTCCTCACCCTCTCTGCCTCGCCCTCTTCTCCTCACCCCCTCTGTCTACCCCTCTTCTCCTCACCCTCTCTGTCTCCCCCTCTTCTCCTCACCCTTTCTGCCTCCCCCTCTTTTCCTCACCCTCTCTGCCTCCCCCTCTTCTCCTCACCCTCTCTGCCTCCCCCTCTTCTCCTCACCCTCTCTGCCTCCCCCTCTTCTCCTCACCCTCTCTGCCTCCCCCTCTTCTCCTCACCCTCTTCTGCCTCCCCCTCTTCTCCTCACCCTATCTGCCTACCCCTCTTCTCCTCCCCTTCTCTGCCTACCCCTCTTCTCCTCACCATCTCTGCCTCCCCCTCTTCTCCTCACCCTTTCTGCCTCCCCCTCTTCTCCTCACCCTCTCTGTCTCCCCCTCTTCTCCTCACCCTCTCTGCCTCCCCCTCTTCTCCTCACCCTTTCTGCCTCCCCCTCTTCTCCTCACCCTCTCTGCCTCCCACCGATTCACTCCCCTTCTCTGCCTCCCCCTCTTCTCCTCACCCTCTCTGCCTCCCACCGATTTACTCCCCTTCTCTGCCTCCCTCTCTTCTCCTCACCCTCTCTTCCTCCACCTCTAATCCTCACCCTCTCTGCCTCCCCCTCTTCTCCTCACCCTCTCTGCCTCCCACCGATTCACTCCTCTTCTCTGCCTCCCCCTCTTTTCCTCACCCTCTCTGCCTCCCCCTCTTCTCCTCACCCTTTCTGCCTCCCCTGTTCCCAGGCCCTGGATCAAGGATAGGTTCATGTCTCCAGACATTGAGGCGGTCCATCGTCTTCTTCTAGACCAGAAGGCAAGTGTGGGGTCATAATAGTGTGGGGTCATAACTCTGAGCCTATATTCATTAAATAAACAAAATGTTTTAATTTAGCACATGCTTTTATCCAAGTTTGTGTATTTTGTGTGGTTATTCAGGTGTGGAACGTGGCTCAGCCATACATTGAGAAGTATAACATGGAGCTTCTTCCTGAGTCCCGCCCCATCTCTCCTACTGCCTTCTCATTGGATCCCCCAGCATCACCACGGAAACGCATCCGACTGGAGTGAAATCATCATTGTCTGACTAAATGTATACTTTTTGTCCTCCTGTTTTTCAGACAAATGTTTTCTTCCTTCCGCAGCCCCAGCCGCTTCAATAATGATGTATTCCATGCTAGTTTTGAACAAAGAGTTGTCGGATAACATTGATTGAGGCTAGACAGGAGATTTGTAATCTTATTCGTCACAGAAACTAGATAGAGCTTGATTTAATGTATTAAACTTTATTCACAAAAGCAATATGAATTTATTTTTCAATAAATTACAATAATTTCATGCCTTAGTTATTTCATATATTCATACTTTGTTTAATAGTAATTTGGGGTACTGATTGTACACATAAATTACTATGTACTGTAGAGTGAATATTGATTTAAAGCTACAATGTCCACCTGAATAATCTAAACAGTAAATACAGTCAGTCAGTCTAAGGAAGTGGTATTATGTGTTTTTACTGGAATTTACCAACGGAAGATTTTTCTAAACAAATGTAATTTATACAACATAAGGCCTACATGTACACACTGTATTCTGCATGTTTGTGCAAAATATGTTGCATCCTTTACATTGTAGCACTGAATAAAGTCCTAATAACATGGTCATAGTTATCGTGAAATAGACATTCAACTTTCAATTCAACTCCATTGAAATTCTACAATGAATTTCCAACAACTGAATTTTTTATCACGCCTTCGCTCAAGGGGATTTGGGAGTTGGTGGTATAACAAGCTAGCCTGGTTTACCAGTCTCTTTACCTAATCCACTCCCTGTACCCATGTGATGTGCCAAGGGACTGCTCTTAGTTTCTGCCATCTTCAAATAGAAACGTTATGTCATTAATGATGAGAACAGAGGATTTTGATACTGATTTGATCACTCACACAGCTATCGTCCCATCACAACGACTATGCAAATATTGAAACTCGCTTTTTCTCCACAGAAACATGTTGCTAAAACCAGTCTGTCCCAAATGTGCTAGCTCACTTCTAAATTCTCAAACTAAATACATACTGCAATTCCAACCACAAAACGTTTTTAGTTTCAAAATACAACAACGTGCCTAGCTAACAGCTAAATGTTTTGTTTTCGACTTTGTTATAAATTGCAATTATATTTTCGAGGCTCCACATGTCATGGAAAATATTCTCGTTATTAATGAGCAACTCCGCAGTAAATCCAGCGCGAGGACGTTGAGATTGCTAAAAGGTCAGTCTCTCTGGCAATGACAAGGAAGTGACCAGGAGTGAAACGTTCAGACTAAGAACATATAGGCCTACTTCAAAAGAAAAACTAGGGGCCAACTGTCAAACACAGAGGCTATGTAATGTATTTTCTGAGAAATGCAAAGGAACACAACGATACATTTCTGTATGCTGGTACTGTACAAGACATTGGAGAGACACTCTTTCTGATATAATCTAATACAAGGCTATGCCATTAGACGATTTGTGTACATACATTTTACTTATGGGTGGTCCATTTTGCCATGAACCCAACTGAGCTACAAAGGACTTGTTGAGGAAAAGCGTGCAAGTGAGCATTTCACTGCACCTGTTTACACCTGCTGTATCCTGTGTACGTGACATTTAAACGTCGATTGACGGCGGAGATAGAAGATTCAGTTGAAGTTAAACAATTCTGTAGACATTTTTTTTTTAAATGCATCTGTAAATAATCAAACATTATATAGGCCTATGTAAATAAATGTGTATCTGTAAATAATCAAACATTATATAAACCTATGTAAATAAATGTTTATCTGTAAATAATCAATCATTATATAAGCCTATGTAAATAAATGTTTATCTGTAAATAATCAAACATTATATAGGCCTATGTAAATAAATGTTTATCTGTAAATAATCAAACATTATATAAGCCTATGTATATATAAATAAACTAATGGATTGAAATACTTTACATCGAACATGTTGAAAGAAGCCACGAGTGAACTCGTGCTTCAGTAATGGAATCAATATTTCCCTGACATTCTTTTGTAATGAACTGCATAGCTACAGTGCGCAATATCGCGTGAGTTGTTTACATTTGAAACGCACACCACTCAATTTTAGCCCCATGTGCCCGGAGATCGGAACAAATCAGACATTCGACATTTCACCCCAGGAAGCTATTGAGAAAACATTTCAGGCAAGTGGACAGAGATAAGAACCAGGGATTCAGGCATTCAGACCTATTCTGTAAACAACAATAATAACGTACACTGAACATTTGTTTCTCTAACACTGTGATCTGAATAGCAACAAATGCCAAATTATAAGATGTAGGCTATAGATTATTTAGACTATAGAAGTAGTCACTATTTTTGACTGAAAACTCAAACGATTTGTTATTGCATTCCCTCAGATATTAATTATTGTAAGTCATAGTACCTATCCCGAACACAAACTGGAAATGGACATTCCCTCCCCTCTTCGCTCCCCTTTGAGCATGCCTGATATTAAGAAAGGTAAGCCTACATTTACACAGATGCTAGTTTTTATATATATAAGCTTTATTTTTTTTTGACATGTTATGATACCATTTATGTTCTTTCAGTGAAGATAAGTTCTCCCAAACACACTCCTGATGCCGAATACCTCTTAAGGAGAAGAGGTGGGATGGCAGGTATTTAATTTGAGGACAAATATACAATTTATGGGTGACTAAAACGTTTATTATGAATAACAAACAAATAAACCATCTGATTTCTTACAGAAAGTCTTGAGGAGACTGCAAAGCCAACATTGGATACAGTCTGGCTGAAATCAAGAAACAGTACAGGTAACGCTTGACAGATGCATGCTAATAATTGAACCGTGGCAAATGTCATTGTTCTTACTTTCATGATAATGTTATTATTTTTTATTTATTTGTATCTTGTTAAAAGCATTTTGATAGGATATTTGTTGAACTGTTGAATGTAGTGTTTCTCAAAACTCTCCTTAGGGACCCCCAGACATTTCACCATTTTGTTGTGGCCCTGAACTAGCTCACCTGATTGCTCTAGTCAAAAGGGCATGATGATTAGGTGACTAATTGAATCAGGTGTGCTAGCTCTGGAATAGATCCAATACATGGAATGGTTGGGTATCCCCGAGGAGAGGTTGGAGAACCACGGGTTTAATGGATATACACACACCAGCCACGGAGTCATGTTTTTCTTGTCTCTGATATGCAGATGACGACAGAAAATCTAACAACCCGTTTGTGCTTCCAATGGATCGTAACATCTTCAAAAAGAGAGAGATTGAATCTGTAATCAAACAACAAGTACGTAGGCTACTGTAATACCCTCGGGGACTTTTATGCATCCATCTCTAGACCATAATAGAAAATAATAAAAATAGAATAGAATCTTCAGATCGAGGCCTGTGAGCCTATCAAGTGATTACAGGAATACCATTTTGTAATTCTCGCTCTCGCTCTCTCTCAGGAGAAGAAGTTCTTCAGCAGCCTGCCGACCCAGATGAAGAGTACCTACCTGTCCCGACTCAGGTGCCGCTCTGCCCCCATGAGGAGTGCTGTGGAGGACACAATCCCAGAACCAGAGAAATGCAGACGGGAAAAAACGACATGGGCCACCGTGGTCACTAAAAGTACTGTATATGACAGACAACCGTCTAGAATCAAAATGTACATTTTAATGATCTAAATATGAATGTATTTGTATTGCTGTCTGGGTCCTATAATTAAGATGATTGTATAATAGGTAGACCTATAATAAAATTATATTCTACTGTATATTTTATTATAGAGGTATCTGTCATTATTTAAATTATTGGACTTTATTTTTTAAAATTTACCAGGCAAGTCAGTTAAGAACAAATTCTTATTTTCAATGACGGCTACCCTGCCGACTTAGACAGCAGTCACAATAAAGGCACATACATCGATGTTTTAACAGAGTGTTGACCAGGTTATCTCTTGTCGTTTTGCAGGTTGCAGTCAAGAGAGGGAGAACATTAGGGACTACTTGTCTAAACAGCGAGAAAAGTTTATGCAGCAGGTAAAACAATTATGGTCTGAAATGTAACAGAAGCTGTGGCTAGGTGTAATGAATGCAATCAAACCTGCAGTGCTGTAGTAATGCAAAGCCAATTTCAATTCAATATGATTTTTTTTTTTTTAAACAGCCATCATTTCTGATGTAGAAGAGACATAATCTCTACAGTAGGTTTTAAGGAATTCCAGGCTCTCTCTCTCTCTCTCTCTCTCTCTCTCTCTATCCATGTCTCTATAGTACTCTCTGTCAGTGAAGCAAGACACCATCAAGAAGCTGGAGAAGGACACGGTGATAGAGCTTCAGTTGATCAGACACGCTGAGAAACATCTGCAACAGGACTCGGCCGCCTTTGAAAAGTTCATCAAGGAAAACGACCAGAGCTCAGTGGAAGCTGTCAAGTTGTTAGTAAGCCTATCATTATTGCTACCAATGAATAGTAGCCTACACATGACTTTGTATTAGCTTTTAAAATATCTCTAGCTACCTGATTGACAAAATAACCAGTAGGTTACAGTAATAGTTACAGTAGTTAGTTAATTTATTCATGATAGGTCCACCACAGGTAGATCATGGTAAATGCACAATGTTACAATACGTTAATCATTACCCATCTCATATGAATATACTGTATTATATACTATTCTACTGTATCTTAGTCTATGCCGCTCTGACACTGCTTGTCCAAGTATTTATATATTCTTAATTACATTCCTTTACTTAGATGTGTGTGTATTGGGTATATGGTGTGAAATTGTTAGATACTACTGCACTGTCAAGGGCTAGAAACACAAGCATTACGCTACATCCGCAATAACGTCTGCTAAACACGTGTATGTGAACAATACATTTATTTTTATTTCATTTAAATAAAAACATCACATGTATATTCTGTTATATTTCTTTCCAGGGCAGAGAAAGAGACTATGCTGAAAATGGAGAAAACAGCAGAAATTAAAAAAGTAACAGTACAAATGATGGCGATGAAAAGGTACTGTATCATGTACGCTATATACTAGAAAGGAAAATATCAAAATGTGTCTCCTTCGAGCCGGATTTGAACCAGCGACCTAAGGATTTCCGCTTTGATTCCAACTACAGTCCTCCGCTCTACCAACTGAGCTATCGAAGGGACGCTGAATAACATGGAAAAAATAGGGCATTTAAAGATGCTATCTGAGGAACTCGACAGTTGTGAAATATTTAATATTTTCAGTATTTTTTCCCCCCAGTAACGCTGCACGGTCTTAACATATTTGACTACTGTAGCTAATATAGTAGTGAAAACTACCTAACCACGTTACGTTTTTTCAGAATGGATGAGCTAGTATGCGCGTTAGCTAGGCTACGTTTAGAGAACACGCCGCCGTGACGCTGAACTCATTATTTTCCATGGGGGAGTGGGGTGGAGTCGACATGTGTTTTTTTTCTTCAGTGGTAGTAAATGTCCTCCCACATAATGCAAGCATATCCCCTTTAGCGACATCTCAAAGTATCAAGAAATACTGAAGGAGTACCAGACCTACAAAACGTTTCTCATTGCCGTCGGACCCATGGAGTGGCGTGAGGAACAGAAACGCAAGAGGGAGGACAGGAGAGCAACCAAGCAGAAAGAGAATACAAACATTTTCTGTCTTCCTTCATCGGTCAAAGGTATGGGAGTTTAAATACTTTCCTTGGATTTATTTGAGATTGATAAAACAAATGTGTGCAATAGGAAATATGCAATAGTAGGCTAAAGGTGGGTTGCGGCAAAATGGTTTAAATTAATCTAGGATTAAAGTTCATCCACATTGGTGCAACGCACCCTAAATCTATTGACAGAAGTCTGACATTTTGTATTATTTTACTGATTCCAAGACGAAAATAAAAAAGGTCCAGCGTATGCCAGACGCAATTCAAGAGTCACAAAAAATTCTCAGATAAGACATCAAAGCAAAAGGTAAAGCGGATGGGGAACATATATATTTTTGTGTGTGTGGATTGATTTGATTTTATGATATAACGTAATTGACCAGTAACATTGAAAATAGTTCAGTGCTACTGTGTACATTTGATTGTACCCTGTCAGTGGCAAAGTCAGCAGCATACTTCACCACCAGGAGAGACAGGGGTCCACCATCCCTGAGGTGCCAGAGACCGCAGAGACCTCAGACAGTGACGAGGTATGGATTAAACCTTCCTGTTTTTTTATTAATGAACCTTCTTGAATATTGATGTGTTTTGTTGACATAATGTATGTAACCAACCAGGAAAGTGGTTAAAAAAATGGGGGTAAACCGGAGGTAAATTTAGCAAACCCCCCCAATGCAAAAAAACATACATAAATAATGTATCTAACTACCATAATAAGTGGGTAAACCCTATTCACAATTTAAGACAAGGAAACTGGGTTTATTTGGGTTGACCCCCAAGACAGCACAAACCGATCCGACTGGGACCAGACGTATGTGTTATCATTAGCTCTTCCATTTTGTTCTCTGCTGTGGCTCCTCTCCTCCAAGGAGCCAGAGTTGTGTTACTCCAACCCCAGGGACATGCTGAATTTGCTGACTGATCTGGAGGAGCAGAACCTGTCCTACATCCAGAACTTCCAGGAGACAGAGGAGGTCATGGATGAGATCCGCAAAACCATCCAGTTGACGCAGGAAAGAATGTAAGGAAGGGCATATTGTCTATGCTGTTATACTCCCTATTTGAATCAAATCCTCTCCAGGAATACAACAGTGCTGTGTTCCTCAAGAGTCTAGCCACTAGGTGGCAGGGTAGCCTAGTGGTTAGAGCGTTGGACTAGTAACCGAAAGGTTGCAAATTCATATCCCCGAGCTGACAAGGTACAATGCCTGTTCAGGGGCAGAACGACAGATGTCATTGAAAATAAGAATGTGTTCTTAACTGACTTGCCTAGTTAAATAAAGGATAAAATAATTGAAAATTAGTGTTATCAACGAGTCCAGGTTCTCCTTGGGCAACTTCACCTCTTTATTCAATTAATTTAATGCCTAATAAACACGAGCCAGGTGTCATCCCTAGCAGATGTGTGTGTGTGGGTTTATTTTACGTGTGTAATGTACAGGAACAGTGAGGCCCGGATCCTGCTGCAGCAGGTAGACATCCTGAAGAACACCATCCAGAGGGAGGAGGAGAAGACCTCAGAGCTGGAGCTCAAGTCCAGGATCTTCTCCTACGGAGAGTACAGAGCTGACAAACAGGTTAGTACTATTGTCCACGTCGTTGCTGCGGGCCCAATGGATGAGCGCGTTTGATGATCGACATCGCTCTCGATGACGAAATTGCAACTGCAGGTTCCATGAGCGCCTTCGATTGGCTGATTGACTGATTCATTGGTCTACTTCCTAAAATACATCAGAGAAGAAGATCCAAAGGTACCTCAATCTCCCCAGACCTTTTCCTCCCACTGCATTTTGAGAGGGAGACTAGGAAAGAGGAGACTAGGAAAGAGGATGCAAGAATTCAAAGGAAATAGATGGTGTTTGTAAATTCAATCTGGAGTGTGCCAGAATGCGCTCTGGGCGTTCGTAAACTCAGAGTGTTGTCAGATTGTCTATTAGTAAATTCAGAGCGTTTTGCTCTCGGAGCGTTCAGAGCCACACTGGACGCTCTGGTCGGGGAGTAGGGTTGATCCGAGCATTCTGACCTCACAACGGCAGTCAAGCACCCAAGCTAACTGGCTAACGTTGGCTAGCTTTCTAGCTACTTCCAGACACATGAGAGAACACCTCACTCTGACCATTTTACTCTCCCTAGCAGAGCTGGTTAGGCTGTTTTCATGTTATCCAGAGCGTTGGTAACTGTGCTGCTGGCAACAATTTCATTGTTCTTTTTTTACTAACAACAGCCATATTCAACGGGTGTTGAGCGTTCGTAAATTAATCTGTTATTCTGTGCTCTGGCACACTCAGACAAGTGCTCTGAAATCGGTGTAGAGTGAATTTACGAACGCACCCAAAATTTAGATTAAACCATTTCGTAGTCAATTTCACCTCCTTCCTTATCACAGGACGTGATGCTCAATGTGCTGCACAAGAAGGTGAAGGAAGTGTACAAGGTGTGTGTGGGAGAGGTGGACTCCAATATCAGCACTCTTCACATGCTTGCCAACATCGAGAGCAGAATGCAGGACGTTATGGACCGACTGGAGACGCTGCCCCCGGACAACATTGACACCGTCCGCACCCAGCGGGAGAAGGAGAAGAGGCTCAAGTATGTGTCCTTCCTCACAGCTCTTTGTGGTCATACACCGACCAGGAACCGTAAAAGCTCTTTAGCTGCGTTTACACAGGCAGCCCAATTCTGGTATTTTTCCCCCACGCTAATTGTTCTTTTGACCAATCATATCAGTTATTTTGCCAATAATTAGGTAAAACATCAGAATTGGTCTGCCTGAGTAGACGCAACCTTTTGTGAAAACTTCTGGTGTAAAAAGGTCTTTATAAAATAAATGTGATTGATTTAATTGTTGCCAACAACATACCACACTAATGCACATTCGGGATGAATGCTCTCAATTGTGCAGCCAGCGGTAGAAGTTGACCAGGGTATTTATTATCCCAAACTTCCTCAGCAGTCTCAGGAAGAAGGCTATTAAAGGGCTGTTGTGCCGTCTTGACAATAATGCTCCCTCACTCTAATCTCCTTTCAGGATGCGTGAGGAGAAGCTGTTGATGAAGAAACACCACCAAGAGGAGAGACTCCGAATGGCTCTGGAGAGAGCCACCTCTGACAGCAAGAAGAGGGTCAGTGTACCAAACTGTGCACAAACAGGACACATATCGATTGCTATAATACAGTTTGAGTAAATATAGACTGTTTTATAGACTGGTGGGCGTAGAGAATCAACCTAGAATACAATATCTACTTTTGCTACACTGTGTATTGATGAAACATGCTTCTCCAGGACCAAATGCCTTTGCAATGACACCTAATATTACAGAACTGTAACAGACAGTTTGATAAACAGCCAGTCCCTGTTTTCTCCGGCTTGTAGACGGGCAGAAGGCTGATGCCGCGATCGGAGCCATCGGAGATCAAGAAGAAGGACAAGACACATGCGTTGACCACTAGAGAGCAAGAAGACGCCTTGTACTTCTTTGCCTGATTATTTTAAACCATCAGTATTCACAGGCCATATAAGACAGTGACTGATTTTAAATGAGCTTTTGTATACAGTACCGATCAACAGTTTGGACCTGCCTACTCATTCAATGATTTTTCTTGTTTAAAAAAAACAAAACTATTTTCTGAAGACATCAAAACAATGAAATAACACATATGGAATCATGTAGTAACCAAAAGGTGTTAAACAAATCTATATTTTAGATTCTTCAAAGTAGCCACCCTTTGCCTTGACAGCTTTGTACACTCTTGGCATTCTCTCAACCAGCTTCACCTGGAATGCTGAGCATTTATTGGCTGCTTTTCCTTCACTCTGTGGTCCAACTCATCCCAAACCATCTCAATTGGGTTGAGGTCGGGTTATTGTGGAGGCCAAGTCATCGGATGCAGCACTCCCATCACTCTCCTTCTTGGTCAAATAGCCCTTACACAGCCTGGAGGTGTGTTGGGTCATTGTCCTGTTGAAAAACAAATGATACACCATCCCATCTGGTTTGCGCTATCGCTGCAGAATTCTGTGGTAGCCATGCTGGTTAAGTGTGCCTTGAATTCTAAATAAATCACTGACAGTGTTACCAGCAAAGCAACATCACACCTCTGTTTGACGGTGGGAACCACACTCTGCTTCTCACAAAGGCTCCGCCTTTTCTCAGCTCACTGGTCACAATAACAACACCCACCCGTAGCACACGTTCCAGCAGGTATATCTCACTGATCATCCCCAACGCCAACACCTCATTTGGCCATCTTTCCTTCCAGTTCTCTGCTGCCAGTGACTGGAACGAATTGCAAAAATCGCTGAAGCTGGAGACTTATATTTCACTCACTAACTTTAAACATCAGCTGTCTGAGCAGCTAACCGATCGATGCAGCTGTAAATAGCCCACCCATTCTACCTACCTCATCCCCATACTGTTTATTTACTTGTCTGTTCTTTTGCACACCAGTATCTCAACATCTGCTAATTTATCACTCATGTTATTCTTCGCTACTATTTCCTATTTATTGCCTATCTCCTCATGCCGGTCTAATGTCCATTGCATGTGTTTCTTGGCCCAAGCAAGTCTCCTCTTATTGGTGTCCTTTTAGTAGTGGTTTCTTTGCACAAATTCAACCATGAAGGCCTGATTCACACAGTCTCCTATGAACAGTTGATGTTGAGATGTGTCAGTTCTTGAACTCTGAAGCATTTATTTGGGCTGCAATTTCTGAGGCTGGTAACTAATGAGCTTATCCTCTGCAGCATTGGTAACTCTGGGCCTTCCTTTCCTGTGGCAGAGGCAGTTTTTTTTCATAGCGCTTAATGTTTTATTTGCAAATACACTTGAAGAAACTTTCAAAGTTCTTGAAATGTTCCGTATTGACTGACCTTCATGTCATAAAGTAATGGACTGTCGTTTCTCTGAGCTGTTCTTGCCATAATAAGGACTTGGTCTTTGACCAAATAGGGCTATCTTCTGTTTACCAACCCTAACTTGTCACAGCACAACTGATTGGCTCAAATGCATTAAGGAAAGACATTTCGCAAGGCACACCTGTTAATTGAAATGCCTTCCAGGTGACTACCTCATGAAACTGGTTGAGAGAATGCCAAGAGTGCACAAAGCAGTCAAGGCAAAAAGGGTGGCTACTTTGAAGAATCTAAAATATATTTTGATTTGTTTAACACTTCTTTGGTTACTACATGATTCCATGTGTTATTTCATTGTAGATTAATAGTGAAGACGGTGTAGATGTCCAAACTTTTGACTGGTACTGTACATTGTCTATATTTGTTAGCCCAGGCCACCAAGGAGCATTTAGATTCACTCACTGATTTGGCCTATACAACAGTTAGATTGTTAAAAATGTACTGTATACTTTGATTATAAATAAAAAATTAAATTGTTTTTACCTTAGTATATTCTGTTATTGTTTTCTAAATATGATAATTTACAGATAAAGTAGGTAAATTGCACAAAATAATGCCATACAAGATATTACTGAAAAGTGCAATATGCACAATTTTATTATCCTTGTGCTCAAAAGGGGCACAACAGCTTGCTTCATCATCATATAAAAAGACAACTACTTCTCAGATGTTTTCATAAAAAAATGGCAACAAATCAACAAACAAGATTAGCAACCAGACATCAAAAAGAAGCTTGCAGTAGCATGCATCTATCAAACGTCTTTCATTTCACCATCCTCCTCCTCCTCTTCTACCCCTCTAATGAACAAGACATTGTTGCATCTGTGTGGAGGGGAGAAAAAAAATAGTGTACTGTTAGCTCACCGTGGGCTGGTATGGCAGACGGGAAATTATTAAACGTTGTGCTAATTCTGCAATTAAAATGGAGATACAGGGCTATCAGAAAGTATTCACACCCTTTGACTTATTCCACATTTTGTTGTTACAGCCTGAATTCAACATATTTTTATCCTCACCCATCTACACACACTACCCCATGATGACAAAGTGAAAACATGTTTAAGAGATTTTTTTTTGCTAATTTAGTGAAAATTACATCTCTAATTTACATAAGTATTCACACCGAGGAGTCGATGCATGTTAGAATCACAGCTGTAATTGCTGCCAAAGGTGAGTCTTTCTGGGTAAGTCTAAGAGCTTTGCACACCTGGATTGTACAATATTTGCATATCATTTTTAAAAATTCTTCAAGCTCTGTCAAGTTGGTTGTTGATCATTGCTCGACAGCCATTTAAGTCATTTTTACAAGACGATTTAAGTCAAAACTGTAACTAGGCCACCCAGGAACATTCAATGTCTTGGAAAGCAACTCCAGTGTATATTTTGACCTTGTGTTTTAGGTTATTGTCCTGTTGAAAGGTGAATTGGTCTCCCAGTGTCTGTTGGAAAGTGGACTGAACCAGGTTTTCCTCTAGGATTTTTCCCTGTGCTTAGCTCTATTCCGTATATTTTATCCTAAAAAAAACTCCCTAGTCCTTGTCAATGACGAGCATACCCATGACAAGATGCATCTACCACCATGCTTGAAAGTATGAAGAGTGGTACTCAGTAATGTGTTGTCAGCCGCTAACATAAGGCTTTGTATTCAGGACATGAAGTACATTTCTTTGCCACATTTTTAGCTGTTTTACTTTAGTTCCTTATTGCAAACAGGATGCATGTTTTGGAATAGTTTTATTATGTACAGGCTTCCTTCTTTTCACTGTCATTTAGGTTATTATTGTGGAGCAACTTCAATGTTTTTCTCCTATTACTTGGTAACAGTTTTAGTCACCATTGGCCTCATGGTGAAATCCCTGAGCAGTTTCCTTCCTCTCCAGCAACTGAGTTAGGAAGGACGCCTGTATATTTGTAGTGACTGGGTGTATGGATACACCACCCAAAGTGTAATTAATAACTTCACCATGCTCAAAAAGACCTTCAATGTGTGCTTTTTTAGTTTTTACCCATCTACCAGGAGGTGCCCTTCTTTGCGAGGCATTGGAAAACCTCAGTGGTCTTTGTGGTTGAAATTCACTAAATCGACTGATGGACCTTACAGATAATTGTATGTGTGGGGGGGTACAGAGATGAGGTAGTCTTTCAAAGTCACATTTAACACTATTATTACACACAGAGTGAGTCCATGCAACTTTTTATGTGACTTGTTTAGCACATGTTTACCCCTGAACTAACTTAGGCTTGTCATAACCCAGAAGTTGAATACTTATTGACTCAAAACATTTCAGCTTGTCATTTTTTCCCTGTTTTTTCATAAAAAAAAAAAAAAAACAAGTCTACAAACATTTCACTTTGACATTATGGGGTATCGTGTGCAAGCCAGTGACATCATCTCAATGTAATACATGTTTTAATTCAGGCTGTAACAACAAAATGTGGAAAAAAAGTCGAGGGGTGTGAATACTTTCTCAAAGCCCTTTGTGTGTAAACTGGTCCCAGATCTGTTTGTGCGGTCTTGGAACTCATATGATAATCGTTACTCTAATCCATGACCATAGGAGTTGGCAAAGACAGCACAAACAGATCTGAGACCAGGCTAATGTGTTTAATCACGAACTCTGCGAAGTACAAGTAAACAAAAGAGAATTCCACTGAACTTACCTGACGAGCACTTCTCCTAGGTGACCGGCCAATGCTCCATCCACATACTCTTCAGTGTTGGCCAACTATAAAATCAGAGACAATATATTGTTAGATGTTATAAATTGATATGAATGCTGTACAAAATGTACACCTGTTTTTAATCAAACTAAATGAATGGCCCACAGAGATGCAACCAGAGCCATATAGCTTAGCTAGAGATTCAGATGGGCAAGCTCTCTCTAGATGCAAATGTGTGCACACGAGGGACTCCAGCTGTAGGGAATTATGCATTTCAGTGATGTTTTCACATATTTTACTGTATGCATCTTTCTGGTCCACACACACACACACCTGCATATTCATGTAGCTGTCCACGGACACCAGGTATCCTTTGTATTCCATGCCCCACTTCAGCTTCACCATCACGGGCTTGCCAGTCAGACCGTTCAGGAACGGTTTGGGATTCAGTGGTAAACTCTGAAATGACATTATGTGCCATTATCAAATAAAATGTTATTGGTCACATACATATATTTAGCAGATATTATTGGACAAAAGGAACACCTATGTGAGAATGCTCTTCATTGACTACAGCTCAGCGTTCAACACCATAGTGCCCACAAAGCTCATCACTAAGCAAAGGACCCTGGGACTGAACATCTCCCTCTGCAACTGGATCCTGGACTTCCTGATGGGCCACCCCAGGTGGTAAGGGTAGGCAAAAACACATCTGCCACGCTGATCCTCAACACGGGTGCCCCTCAGGGGTGTGCTTAGTCCCCTCCTGTATTCCTTGTTCACCCACGACTGCGTGGCCAAACAGGACTCCAAACATTAAGTTTGCTGACGACACAACAGTGGTAGGCCTGATCACCGACAACGATGAGACAGCATATAGGGAGGTGGTCAGATACCTGGCAGTGGTACCAGGACAACAACCTCTCCCTCGAGAGTTTCAAGTTCCTTGGTGTCCACATCACCAATGAACTATCATGGTCCAAACACACCAAGACAGTCGTGAATAGTGTACGACAACAGGAGACTGAAAAGATTTGGCACGGGTCCCCAGATCCTCAAAAAGTTCTACAGCTGCACTATCGAGAGCATCCTGATCGGTTGCATCACCACCTGGTATGGCAAGCGGTACCAGAGCGCCAAGTCTATGACCAAAAGGCTCCTTAACAGTTTCTACCTCCAAGCCATAAGACTGCTGAACAATTAATCAATTGGCCACCCAAACTATTTACATTGACCCCCCCCCCCATATTTGTTTTTACACTGCTGCTACTTGCTGTTATTATGTATGCATCATGGACATTCTTACTGACAGTTATGGCTGCAAATTACCTTGACTAAACTGTACATCGCACGTTGACTCTGTACTGGTATATAGCCTTTTTCAATTTTTTTTTAAACTTTAGTTTATTTGGTAAATATTTTCTTAACTCTTTTGTGAACTGCACTGTTGGTTAATTATTACGGGCTTGTAAGTAACCATTTCTTCACCTGTTGTAGTCGGCGCATGTGACAGTTTTCATTGATTTGGTATTTTAGCCATATATCACACCCCCTCGGACCTGATTGCTTAATTATAGTCATAATATTAACGATAATTAACTGGTTAAATTTAAGCAATAAGGCACGAGGGGATGTGGTATATGGCCAATATACCATGGCTAAGGGCTGTTCTTATGTACGACGCAACTGGTTACCAATGTAATTAGAGCATTAAATACACATTTTCTGTCATACCCATGGTATATGGTCTGTTATAAACTGGGTGGTTCAAGCCCTGAATGCTGATTGGCTGACAGCCATTGTATATCAGACTGTATACCACGGGTTTGACAAAACGTTTATTTTTACTTCTCTAATTACATTGGTAACCAGTTTATAATAGCAATAAGGCACATCTGGGGTTTGTGGTATATGGCCAATATACCACGACTAGGGGCTGTGTCCAGGCACTCCTCGTTGGGTCGTGCGGGGGGACAGCCCTTAGCTATATACCACACCTCCTCGGGCCTTATTGCTTAAATATACCAATCAGCAATCAGGGCTCAAACCACCCAATTTATAATGTTTATAACAGGTATGACAAAACATTTATTTTTACAGTTCTGATTACGTTGGTAGTCAGTTTATAATAGAAATAAGGCCGTGGCATATCGGCTATATGCCACAGCCCCTCGGGCCTTATTGCTTAAATATCCCATGGCTTTCAGACAACCAGCATCCAGGACCGAAACACATTACAACTGCATCTCACAACTAGCTATCTAGATAATCAAACTAGCATTTCACATACAGTGCAAAGCACAACAAAGTACATCTTACCACCCTAACTAGTTACCGTAGCTAGCTAGTTGGATAATCACAACAAAGGCGAATGTATGATATTTGAGAATGTTATGATATTTGAGAATTTGAGTAGTTAGCTATGATAGCCTGGACGTTCACTACATATATTACCAATCCTCATCAAACACCTAATAATATTGAATATTTACCATTTTGATTCTGTATGAGCTTCAACGACGATTTGCACGCCGTTATTGGATACAGGAAGTAGTGGTGAACTCTGAACTCTGATCCGTACAAAACAGCACTGTGATTGGTTCAGTTTTTGTCATTGTTCATCCTGATTGGCCACAAAACCGGAGAGAAGAACAGACGGGCATTTTCTACTCCAGTCAAGTCTCTTCTCCGTGCGGAGCCCAAATTTGCGGGAAAGATTCGATGTAGCCAAGATATTTATCGTCGAACTTGTTACATTGTTGCAATTTTAATGAAACAGTTTCAGTCACAGTGTTACAATCAGATACGTGATACAATATAGTCTCTTGCTCGCCGGGCTAGACAACAACAGTTGCAGATTCAGTTGTGACCACTAGGAGGTAATGTTCTCACATGGATTGAAGTAGCCAACACTCCCAACCATTGTGAGTGAATTGCATAATTTAAGATAAACTTTAATGGAAACTTGTATCTCCTTTTTGTAAGATGTCAATTATATTATGATAATCGATATTGGCAGCCACATAGTAGCCTAAAGAATGTTGGTTATTTTGGAATGTTTATTTAAATGTAAATTGAAATTCACAGCAGATTGTTGCTTGTGCTATTGCTGTACTGTAGTTCATTGTGAATGTTATGCAATTTTTTTGACACAAGATAGATCAAATTCTCTCTCTATGTCTCTGGCCATGTTCGAGCGGATCACTTTTGTCAATCTCCATCTTTCAAAGTGTGTTGCATTATGGGGATAGAAGTTGTCCGACTTACATGTCTACCTTGCATGAACTTGATAAAAATCAAGATATCAAAGTTAATGAAGTTTTGACTGCAGTCGAAGGCAAGCTTCTGCAGTTGCTCTTCACCAACGTCCTCCAGAGTCATGGCCTGCATTGTGGAAGGCTCTATTGTATTTATTTAACCTTTAATTTAACTAGGCAAATCAGTTAAGAACAAAGTCTTATTTGCCATGACGGCCTACCAAAAGTCAAAAGGCCTCCTGTGACGGGGCTGGGATAAAAAATATAGGAGAAAACACACATCATTAGAAGGACAACAGTATAACATGGCAGCAACACATGACAACACAGAATGGTAGCAACACCACATGACAACACAGAATGGTAGCAACACCACATGACAACAACATGGTAGCAACACCACATGACAACACAGAATGGTAGCAACACCACATGACAACAACATGGTAGCAACACCACATGACAACACAGAATGGTAGCAACACCACATGACAACACAGAATGGTAGCAACACCACATGACAACACAGAATGGTAGCAACACCACATGACAGTACAACATGGTAGCAACACCACATGGCAGCAGCACAAAACATGGTATAAACATTATTGGGCACAGACAACAGCACAAAGAGCAAGAAGGTAGAGACAACAATACATCATGCAAAGCAGCCACAACTGTCAGCAAGAGTGTCCATGATTGAGTCTTTGAATGAAGAGATGGAGATAAAACTGTCCAGTTTGAGTGTTTGTTGCAGCTCGTTCCAGTCGCTAGTTGCAGCGAACTGAAAAGAGGAGCGACCCAGGGATGTGTGTGCTTTGGGGATCTTTAACAGAATGTGACTGGCAGAACGGGTGTTGTATGTGGAGGATGAGGGCTGCAGTAGGTATCTCAGATAGGGTGGGAGTGAGGCCTTACAGGGTTTTATAAATAAGCATCTTGCGACGGGTATACAGAGATGACCAGTTTATAGAGGAGTATAGAGTGCAGTGATGTGTCCTATAAGGAGCATTGGTTGCCAATCTGATGGCCGAATGGTAAAGAACACCTAGCTGCTTGAGAGCACCCTTGATGATTAGGGTGTTTTTGTTTGTCCCATACAAACGTGACCAAAGACGTGACTGAAACAGGAACCAACTTTGCCGCAATTCATGCATACAGTGGATATGTACAAATGAATGTGATATTTGAGGCTCTCTCTCACCAGGGGCGAACTGGGACAAAAATTCAGCCTTGGCAACACTCTAACCACTAGGCTACCCCCTCTGAATCAGAGAGGTGCCCATGGAGCAGTTGTTGGGGGTTAACTGCCTTGCTCTATGGCAGAACAGCAGTAAGTCCCTTCCTCTCTCTCTCTCTGTCTCTCTCTGTCTCTCTCTCTCTCTCTCTCATTGGCTTATAACAGGGCTACTCCAGTACTATTTGAGAAGGTCCGTGATCACAATGGGAGACAGAGAGCTGCTTTCAAGGGGCAGGCAGAAGGTCATACACAGGAGGAGGCAGGTAGCTGGGTCCAGGGGCAGGCAGAAGGTCATACACAGGAGGAGGCAGGTAGCTGGGTCCAGGGGCAGGCAGAAGGTCATACACAGTAGGAGGCAGGTAGCTGGGTCCAGGGGCAGGCAGAAGGTCATACACAGGGGGTCCAAAAAGGCAACAGTACAGGCAGGGAAAAGGATAGTAACGTTGTCCGGGAGATCAGACAATAGGTTGATAAGAGGAAACCCGATAGGCTTCAAGTACAGGCAGGGAATAGGCAAAAGGTTGTTGTTAGTTCTTGCCTGCCTCACTATCATACGGGGAAAAACAGCACTCCAAAATAGAAGTGTGTCACAAAACAAACAATATCTCACAATGATGGGGTGCAAAGAATTGAATAGTGTGTGATAATGACATGCAGGTGTGTAAACAGGTGACCAGATTGGGAACTGGAGAGTGAGCTGCATTTAGGGGATCTGCGTGTTTCAGAGTGTGAGTTAGAAGCAGACGTTATGGTTCAGTCACACAAATTTCCTAGGTGGCAAAGGTCCAGATAGATATTGTCTTTTTATTTTACCTTTATTTAACTAGGCAAGTCAGTTAAGAACAAGTTCTTATTTTCAATGACGGCCCTGTTCTGGACTGTGGACCGCCAGTTGAGTATAGGGGCTTATATAATAATTACATGTTTCATGTGTTACCCCTAGCCACTTAGCTAAGTGTTTAAATATTAGGCTACATATAATTCAATAGAATAAAACAGGGAGAGGAGAGAGACTGCCTGTCCCCTAATGTTTTGGCTGTATAATACATTAATGCATTCTCTCTCTCTCTCTCTCTCTTCCTCTCTCTGTTTTATTCTATTTCATTCAATATACAGCCTTCTGTGTTTATCAAAGAACGATGCCGGGACTAGTTTATGTGGATGCGGATAGATTTCCAGCGTTGTGCTTCGTTTGACAGTGCCCCACGCATATGCATATCTTTCTGCCAAGAAGTGACAGGCCTTTCAGTGAATTAAATAAGTTGTAGATAGGTAGGACTTTTCAGCCTTCAGTGGTGGTAGCTATGTAATGTAATAAGATACCAGAGTCACTCCTTAATTCAGCTCGTAAACTCATGGGCTGGGCTGAAGAGACTTGAGATTCAGAAGCGAATAAACATTGATAAAGCAATTAAAATACAGACTGTTACGCCCTGACCATAGAGAGCTGTTTATTCTCTATGTTGGTAGGGGCGTGACAGTGACTAGGGTGGGTTATCTAGGTGATTTAATGATCTATGTTTGCCTGGTATGGTTCCCAATCAGAGGCAGCTGTTTATTGTTGTCTCTAATTGGGGATCATATTTAGGCAGCCATTTCCCCATTGTGTTTTGTGGGATCTTGTCAAGGTATAGTTGCCTGCGAGCACTTAATTGAGCTTCACATTTCGTTTAACGCTATATTTGCTTTTTCTTTGAGTTTCTTTTCCTAATAAAGAGGATGGGGAAACATACCACGCTACATCTTGGTCCACTCCTTATAACGAACGTGACAGAAGATCCCACCACAAACGGACCAAGCAGTGTGGCCAGGAGGAGCAGACATCCTGGACATGGGAGGAGATCATCTTGGTCCACTACTTATAACGATCGTGACACAGACAGTCCCTGAATTGACCTTTTTCTTTGTTTTGGCCGGGTATGGTTCTCAATCAGGGACAGCTGTCTATCGTTGTCTCTGATTGGGAACCATACTTAGGTACCTTTTTCCCACATGGTTTCTGTGGATAGTTCATTTCTGTTTAGTGTTTTACACCTTACAGGACAGTGTTGGTTATTCTCTTTGTTATTTCTGTTATAGTGTTCAGTTCTAATAAAAAGCATGAACACTTACCACGCTGCGCTGTGGTCCGATGATTCCTCTTCCTCTTCTTCAGACGACGAATACCGTTACAAATGCTCACGTCAACAAGGCCGTGTTTCTATAAAGTTTTTCTTTATAATGCCCGAAATAAACATGGCTTCAACCCCCATATCAAACACTCACAGGCTGAAATCATATGTGTGTACATTGTACAATCAATCAATGAGAGAGAGCATCAAATATCACATTAATTTGTATATATCCACTGTATACATGAATCGTCGCAAAGTTGGTTCCCTAATGATTGGCTGGTAATAGATCCTCACCATGGAGAATGATAGGGGCCTCTAGTGGCCAAAAGGCCATTTTAGCATGGGCAGCGCCATTGAGGGCTTCCACCATGCTTCCGCCATTTTAAAGTAGTCAAGTGAGTGTAGATTTGTATGGGTTGTGGCCTTAATATCACTGTCCATGCTGTCACAGACGCTATAATGGCACAGATATAAAGACGAGTCCTGTGTCTATCTATCTCTATGATTCTCCAACAAGGCAGGCCATGGCTGCAGTCCTCTATCTATCTCTATGATCCTCCCCAGGATGAAGCTGGTAAAGAGCAACTGCAGTCAAAACTTCGTCACCTTTGATCACATGATATTTGTAAAGTCCATGCAGTCGACATGTAGGCGCAAGTCACACATTTTTTTTTATCCCATAATGCAACAGGCATTGAAAGGCAGTGACCATCCAAAAAAACTAAACAAAAACATCATAAATGTGCAATAGCCATCGATCATGTGACACCATTCATTCCTATGTGAAGACTCAATAGCGCATTGAAGTCAAATCAAGTCGGGTAAGATGGCCTCTTATTGAAAGGTAACACACGCTCAGTTTGAGCTACTCCTAGGAGTAACGTTGCAAGCTAGATCAGTGGCTACCCCTTTCATTGAGTAACTCAATTTGAAGGCTGCCCGAGGTACTTCTCCTGTGTGCGATTTTTAAATAATCGTTTTAAGGACATGCATCTGGTGTATAAGAAGCAATTATTGTTACCATGATTGTCTTTGAAACGTGTTTTTATTCACACGAAGATTGACCACAAAGATTGGCATTTTTTCAGTAGCTGTTTTCCACTAACAATGGCTTCAGTGAGAGGGGGCAGTCGTTCTCCCCTGGATGCAACCTAGGCTATATATCTTTGGCTGTGACACAAAATCATACCTGTGTTAGGATCCAAGATATGGGTACAGACAATTATTGGATAGTCTCAATGCTCCACTGGGTGGGTTGTTGATTACATTTTTTAACCTATCAAATGATGTGCCTGAGGACCAGGAATCTAACAAATGAACCGCAACTTCAAGCCAAACAAACCACAAACACACTACACGGACAGGGTGATGAGTGATGGGATTTACAAGTTGATAAACAGCCAGGGCACGGACATGGAATAGGGTAGAATTCCTGTATAAGGAGTCTAAAAAGACAGTTACAACAATTATAGACCATCTCTGGTGTCTATGCTTTGGACAGAAACCAATCCGTTTTCAGTTACAATGAAGGAAGGTCCCTTATAAGAGACATAGCCAAAGGCTTTGGTAGTGGTATTTCATTGCAATGATGTTTTCCTCCAGCTGCTGTTGATGGTATTATTGTCTGTGTATGTCTATTGTTCATCAGTGAACCATATGAAACGTGTGAACTATATGAACTATATAAAACGTGTGAACCATATGAACCGTGTGAACCGTATGAACCGTGTGAACCATATGAACTGTGTGAACCGTATGAACTGTGTGAACCATATGAACTGTGTGAACCGTATGAACTGTGTGAACCATATGAACCGTATGAACCGTGTGAACCGTGTGAACCGTGTGAACCATATGAACTGTGTGAACCGTATGAACCGTGTGAACCATATGAACTGTGTGAACCATATGATCCGTGTGAACCGTATGAACCGTGTGAACCATATGAACTGTGTGAACCGTATGAACTGTGTGAACCATATGAACCGTATGAACCGTGTGAACCGTATGAACTGTGTGAACCGTGTGAACCATCTGAACCGTGTGAACCATCTGAACCGTGTGAACCATATGAACTGTGTGAACCATATGAACTGTGTGAACCGTATGAACTGTGTGAACCGTGTGAACCATATGAACCGTGTGAACCATCTGAACCGTGTGAACCATCTGAACCGTGTGAACCATCTGAACCGTGTGAACCATCTGAACCGTGTGAACCATCTGAACCGTGTGAACCATCTGAACCGTGTGAACCATCTGAACCGTGTGAACCATCTGAACCGTGTGAACCATCTGAACCGTGTGAACCATCTGAACCGTGTGAACCATCTGAACCGTGTGAACCATCTGAACCGTGTGAACCATCTGAACCGTGTGAACCATATGAACTGTGTGAACCATATGAACTGTGTGAACCGTATGAACCATATGAACCGTGTGAACCATATGAGTATGTGTTGTGTGTTGTCCTCCATGATTTAACAATGGAAATAAGTCCCAGACTGTGTTGTGTGTTATCCTCCATGATTTAACAATGGAAATAAGTCCCAGACTGTATTGTGTGTTATCCTCCATGATTTAACAATGGAAATAAGTCCCAGGCTGTGTTGTGTGTTATCCTCCATGATTTAACAATGGAAATAAGTCCCAGACTTTATTGTGTGTTATCCTTTATGATTCTGCTGATGTGCATGTATGGGTTTTGCAGGTTTTGTGAACTGTGTAAACCACCACAAACACGTGATAGATCCTGGTTTACTTATAAAGACTCAAAAAAAAACATTTATTGTGTTCAAATTTCCCTAGGCAACAGATTCAGTTACAGTACACGCAATCTCAGCTATGACAAGCTTGGCAGCAGTCCTGCAATACTTGACAATTCCCACCAGACCACCAGGCTCAAATACTTTTCAACTCTTTACAATTCTTTGAGAGTTTTCTCTAGCCTGCCTGGAGTGACAGAGTGAAAGGGTTTGTAACTTCTGGGACTTTTCTAGTGGTTCAATTAAAGCAGGCAACAGGAATACGTCACAGATAACAAATTTGAATTGATTTAAAATAGCATTTGAACCCAAGTCTGATTCCCTCCCAAACACAGGATATGTCTCAGCAGCATTGATCCCCATTGTTAGGACATGTTTCTACTACAGTCAGTAATCCTATTGTACATTCATCATCTACCAGGGGAAAGTACAATCTGAGAAATGAGCTGTATCATTAAAGAGCTATGTAGTAAAGATACAGTAACACACTGAAACCCATCCCTGAACTGCACCTGTTGTTGATGGAGAGACCAATCTGTTAAGACAACACTCTGTTCAGCTGGAACAGTCTGGCAGCATCCCAGTAGAACTCTGCCAGAGGCAGCCTGGTGCACACAGACCAGTGAGCAAGATTTTTACTTTCAGCAATAATTAACACTTAACTTTCCTGAGCGAGATGTAACACTTTAAAAATAACTCCCGAAATGTTTTCATACAGCCTTGATTCTGGACTACTCAGTGGGTGCTGCAGGTGTTGACTTTCCAAGTATAGTGGTTGTACCAATGTACCCCCCCCCCCCCCCCCGCACACACACACAGCACCCAGGTGTTACTTTACTCTACACACTACCTCACACAGACAGACAGACAGACAGACAGACAGACAGACAGACAGACAGACAGACAGACAGACAGACAGACAGACAGACAGACAGACAGACAGACAGACAGACACACAGACAGACACACAGACACACAGACACACCGACAGACACATGCAGACAGACAGACAGACAGACAGACAGACAGACGGAGACAGACAGACAGACAGACAGGGAGACAGACAGACACACGCAGACACACGCAGACACAGAGACAGACAGACAGACACAGAGACAGACAGACAGACAGACAGGGAGACAGACACAGAGACAGACAGACAGACAGCGAGACAGACAGACAGGCAGACAGACAGACAGACAGGGAGGCAGACGTGGAGTCTAAAACAGGATCACTGCGTCGGGGCAGTAGACATTCCGATCATAACACACGCTCCGATCCCAGCTCCTGCCCCATCCTTAACCGAGATTATCCTTCTGTTTGGTCCTTCGTGTCCTCTGTGCAGGGTCCAAGAGAAGCTCTGATTACCCCCTGTCCTGTCTGCCTGAGGGTAGGGGGGGACGAGATGGGAAGTGATGGTATGGGGTCTGAGACATCATTCATCAAACAAACAGATGCCCTCAATGTGCTACAGTAACAGTTAGTTACTCTCACATCATCATTACACATCAGCAGTTTTTTTTGTCGTTGTGTTTCCCTCAGTAACTGCCAGCAGCCAATCACTTACAATCTTTTTTTCTTGCTTTCTTTTTTTGTTTATTTTATTTTGATACTCCAGCATCCTGGAGTCGCCTCTTCACTGTTGACGTTGAGACTGGTGTTTTGCGGGTACTATTTAATGAAGCTGTCAGTTGAGAACTTGTGAGGCGTCTGTTTCTCAAACTAAAACACTCTAATGTACTTGTTCTCTTGCTTAGTTGTGCACCGGGGCCTCCCACTCCTCTTTCTATTCTGGTTAGAGACAGTTTGTGCTGTTCTGTGAAGGGAATAGTACACAGCGTTGTACGAGATCTTCAGTTTCTTGGCAATTTCTCACATGGAATAACCTTCATTTCTCAGAACAAGAATAGACTGACGAGTTTCAGAAGAAAGTTATTTGTTTCTGGCCATTTTGAGCCTGCAATCGAACCCACAGATGCTGATGCTTCAGATACTCAACTAGTCTAAAGAAAGACAGTTTCATTGCTTCTTTAATCAGAACAATATATATGTATATACAGTGCCTTGCGAAAGTATTCGGCCCCCTTGAACTTTGCGACCTTTTGCCACATTTCAGGCTTCAAACATAAAGATATAAAACTGTATTTGTTTGTGAAGAATCAACCACAAGTGGGACACAATCATGAAGTGGAACGACATTTATTGGATATTTCAAACTTTTTTAACAAATCAAAAACTGAAAAATTGGGCGTGCAAAATTATTCAGCCCCTTTACTTTCAGTGCAGCAAACTCTCTCCAGAAGTTCAGTGAGGATCTCTGAATGATCCAATGTTGACCTAAATGACTAATGATGATAAATACAATCCACCTGTGTGTAATCAAGTCTCCGTATAAATGCACCTGCACTGTGATAGTCTCAGAGGTCCGTTAAAAGCGCAGAGAGCATCATGAAGAACAAGGAACACACCAGGCAAGTCCGAGATACTGTTGTGAAAAAGTTTAAAGCCAGATTTGGATACAAAAAGATTTCCCAAGCTTTAAACATCCCAAGGAGCACTGTGCAAGCGATAATATTGAAATGGAAGGAGTATCAGACCACTGCAAATCTACCAAGACCTGGCCATCCCTCTAAACTTTCAGCTCATACAAGGAGAAGACTGATCAGAGATGCAGCCAAGAGGCCCATGATCACTCTGGATGAACTGCAGAGATCTACAGCTGAGGTGGGAGACTCTGTCCATAGGACAACAATCAGTCGTATATTGCACAAATCTGGCCTTTATGGAAGAGTGGCAAGAAGAAAGCCATTTCTTAAAGATATCCATAAAAAGTGTTGTTTAAAGTTTGTCACAAGCCACCTGGGAGACACACCAAACATGTGGAAGAAGGTGCTCTGGTCAGATGAAACCAAAATTGAACTTTTTGGCAACAATGCAAAATGTTATGTTTGGCGTAAAAGCAACACAGCTCATCACCCTGAACACACCATCCCCACTGTCAAACATGGTGGTGGCAGCATCATGGTTTGGGCCTGCTTTTCTTCAGCAGGGACAGGGAAGATGGTTAAAATTGATGGGAAGATGGATGGAGCCAAATTCAGGACCATTCTGGAAGAACCTGATGGAGTCTGCAAAAGACCTGAGACTGGGACGGAGATTTGTCTTCCAACAAGACAATGATCCAAAACATAAAGCAAAATCTACAATGGAATGGTTCAAAAATAAACATATCCAGGTGTTAGAATGGCCAAGTCAAAGTCCAGACCTGAATCCAATCGAGAACCTGTGGAAAGAACTGAAAACTGCTGTTCACAAATGCTCTCCATCCAACCTCACTGAGCTCGAGCTGTTTTGCAAGGAGGAATGGGAAAAAATGTCAGTCTCTCGATGTGCAAAACTGATAGAGACATACCCCAAGCGACTTACAGCTGTAATCGCAGCAAAAGGTGGCGCTACAAAGTATTAACTTAAGGGGGCTGAATAATTTTGCACGCCCAATTTTTCAGTTTTTGATTTGTTAAAAAAGTTTTAAATATCCAATAAATGTCGTTCCACTTCATGATTGTGTCCCACTTGTTGTTGATTCTTCACAAAAAAATACAGTTTTATATCTTTATGTTTGAAGCCTGAAATGTGGCAAAAGGTCGCAAAGTTCAAGGGGGCCGAATACTTTCGCAAGGCACTGTATATATATTTTTTATCACTTACCATCTCTATACCTAAATATTATCATTATGTTTTTTTCAGTTTACATACCTTATTTTTTTGCTCTACAAGGTTACTAGCTCTGTCACATCCGCATGCAGTGTGTGGCCCGTTGAAAGACAAACACACCCTGAAGTACAGTTCTGGGTAAATATCCGCTGAACTGAAAAGGCCACTTTGCTTTTTTCTACCTGCCTGCAGACTTCTCTCTCCCTCTGTCTCTCTCTTTCTCGCTCTCTCTGTCTCTCTCTCTCTGTCTCTCTCTTCTCTCTCTCTCTCCCTCTGTCTCTCTCTCCCTCTTTATCTCGCTCTCTCTGTCTCTCTCTCCCTCTCTCTCTCTCTCTCCCTCTGTCTCTCTCTCTCCCTCTGTCTCTCTCTCTCCCTCTTTATCTCGCTCTCTCTGTCTCTCTCTCTCTCTCTCTCCCTCTGTCTCTCTCTCTCTCTCTCTCCCTCTGTCTCTCTCTCTCTCTGTCTCTCTCTCTCTCTCTCTCTCTCTCTCTCTCTCGCTCTCTCTGGCTCTCTCAGTCTCTCTCTCTCTCTCTCACTCTCTCTGTCTCTCTCTCTCTCTCTCGCGCTCTCACTCTCTCTGTCTCTCTCTCTGTCTCTCTCTCTCACGTGACCCTTTCACCTTGTAATTGGTTCCTAATTTAGTGATACTGTACTTTCATTTATTCACTCTGTTTTCAAGTTTCCTCATTAACAATCAATACTCCCCTTTAACCCACAGACTGCCACAGTGCTCCTTCTACCTCGTTACTAATGATTTCTGTCCCCATTAAGAAACGTAACGGACACTGGATCGAAGAAAATGTCTGGGGAAAAAGTGAGTTCAGTAAAGAGAAAGACAGAGATGTTCTGCCTGTCTGCTGCCTCTTACAGTCTAGAGGTGAAACTGTGCCCATAAAAAGCCACGGCCTCTGGGCAGAGGCAAAAGAAAACACTCACATACGTCATGTTACACTGGAAACCAACCTGATTCAATCAACCTTCTCATTTCTACTCCAAAAATACAGTATACTTCTTTGGGGACCAAAAGCTGTGTTCTGTAGCTTTTGATGAAGTGTCTAATATTAAGTATATCTGATACAAAAGGGAGGAAACTATGAAGATGATTTATACAATAAAGTGTCTATGAAAAGAAGCAGACCATTCTCTCTGTCCCCCATATCCTCTCTTTAATAATCCTGTATCATATACTATTATCTCTGTCCCCCATATCCTCTCCTTAATAATCCTGTATAATATACTATCTTCTCCTTAATAATCCTGTATAATATACTATCCTCTCCTTAATAATCCTGTATAATATACTATCCTCTCCTTAATAATCCTGTATAATATACTATCCTCTCCTTAATAATCCTGTATAATATACTATCCTCTCCTTAATAATCCTGTATAATATACTATCCTCTCCTTAATAATCCTATATAATATACTATCCTCTCCTTAATAATCCTGTATAATATACTATCCTCTCCTTAATAATCCTGTATAATATACTATCCTCTCTTTAATAATCCTGTATCATATACTATTATCTCTGTCCCCCATATCCTCTCCTTAATAATCCTGTATAATATACTATCCTCTCCTTAATAATCCTGTATAATATACTATCCTCTCCTTAATAATCCTGTATAATATACTATCCTCTCTTTAATAATCCTGTATCATATACTATTATCTCTGTCCCCCATATCCTCTCCTTAATAATCCTGTATAATATACTATCCTCTCCTTAATAATCCTGTATAATATACTATCCTCTCCTTAATAATCCTGTATAATATACTATCCTCTCCTTAATAATCCTGTATAATATACTATCCTATCTTTAATAATCCTGTATAATATACTATTCTCTCTGTCCCCCATATCCTCTCCTTAATAATCCTGTATAATATACTATTCTCTCTGTCCCCCATATCCTCTCCTTAATAATCCTGTATAATATACTATTCTCTCTGTCCCCCATATCCTCTCCTTAATAGTCCTGTATAATATACTATCCTCTCCTCAATAATCCTGTATAATATACTATCCTCTCCTTAATAATCCTGTATAATATACTATCCTCTCCTTAATAATCCTGTATAATATACTATCCTATCTTTAATAATCCTGTATAATATACTATTCTCTCTGTCCCCCATATCCTCTCCTTAATAATCCTATATAATATACTATCCTCTCCTTAATAATCCTGTATAATATACTATCCTCTCCTTAATAATCCTGTATAATATACTATCCTCTCCTTAATAATCCTGTATAATATACTATCCTCTCCTTAATAATCATGTATAATATACTATCCTCTCTGTCCCCCATATCCTCTCCTTAATAATCCTGTATAATATACTATCCTCTCCTTAATAATCCTGTATAATATACTATCCTCTCCTTAATAATCCTGTATAATATACTATCCTCTCCTTAATAATCCTGTATATTATACTATCCTCTCCTTAATAATCCTGTATAATATACTATCCTCTCCTTAATAATCCTGTATAATATACTATCCTCTCCTTAATAATCCTGTATAATATACTATCCTCTCCTTAATAATCCTGTATAATATACTATCCTCTCCTTAATAATCCTGTATAATATACTATCCTCTCCTTAATAATCCTGTATAATATACTATCCTATCTTTAATAATCCTGTATAATATACTATCCTCTCCTTAATGATCCTGTATAATATACTATCCTCTCCTTAATAATCCTGTATAATATACTATCCTATCTTTAATAATCCTGTATAATATACTATTCTCTCCTTAATAATCCTGTATAATATACTATCCTCTCCTTAATGATCCTGTATAATATACTATCCTCTCCTTAATAATCCTGTATAATATACTATCCTCTCCTTAATAATCCTGTATAATATACTATCCTCTCCTTAATAATCCTGTATAATATACTATCCTCTCCTTAATAATCCTGTATAATATACTATCCTCTCCTTAATAATCCTGTATAATATACTATCCTCTCCTTAATAATCCTGTATAATATACTATCCTCTCCTTAATAATCCTGTATAATATACTATCCTCTCCTTAATAATCCTGTATAATATACTATCCTCTCCTTAATAATCCTGTATAATATACTATCCTCTCCTTAATAATCCTGTATAATATACTATCCTCTCCTTAATAATCCTGTATAATATACTATCCTCTCTTTAATAATCCTGTATAATATACTATCCTCTCCTTAATAATCCTGTATAATATACTATCCTCTCCTTAATAATCCTGTATAATATACTATCCTCTCCTTAATAATCCTGTATAATATACTATCCTCTCCTCAATAATCCTGTATAATATACTATCCTCTCTTTAACAATCCTGTATAATATACTATCCTCTCCTTAATAATCCTGTATAATATACTATCCTCTCCTTAATAATCCTGTATAATATACTATCCTCTCCTTAATAATCCTGTATAATATACTATCCTCTCCTTAATAATCCTGTATAATATACTATCCTCTCCTTAATAATCCTGTATAATATACTATCCTCTCCTTCATAATCCTGTATAATATACTATCCTCTCCTTAATAATCCTGTATAATATACTATCCTCTCCTTAATAATCCTGTATAATATACTATCCTCTCCTTAATAATCCTGTATAATATACTATCCTCTCCTTAATAATCCTGTATAATATACTATCCTCTCCTTAATAATCCTGTATAATATACTATTCTCTCCTTAATAATCCTGTATAATATACTATCCTCTCCTTAATAATCCTGTATAATATACTATCCTCTCCTTAATAATCCTGTATAATATACTATCCTCTCTTTAATAATCCTGTATAATATACTATCCTCTCCTTAATAATCCTGTATAATATACTATCCTATCTTTAACAATCTTGTATAATATACTATCCTCTCCTTAATAATCCTGTATAATATACTATCCTCTCCTTAATAATCCTGTATAATATACTATCCTCTCCTTAATAATCCTGTATAATATACTATCCTCTCCTTAATAATCCTGTATAATATACTATCCTCTCCTTAATAATCCTGTATAATATACTATTCTCTCTGTCCCCCATATCCTCTCCTTAATAATCCTGTATAATATACTATCCTCTCCTTAATAATCCTGTATAATATACTATCTTCTCCTTAATAATCCTGTATAATATACTATCCTCTCCTTAATAATCCTGTATAATATACTATCCTCTCCTTAATAATCCTGTATAATATACTATCTTCTCCTTAATAATCCTGTATAATATACTATCCTCTCCTTAATAATCCTGTATAATATACTATCCTCTCCTTAATAATCCTGTATAATATACTATCCTCTCCTTAATAATCCTGTATAATATACTATCCTATCTTTAATAATCCTGTATAATATACTATCCTATCTTTAATAATCCTGTATAATATACTATCCTCTCTTTAATAATCCTGTATAATATACTATTCTCTCTGTCCCCCATATCCTCTCCTTAATAATCCTGTATAATATACTATCCTCTCCTTAATAATCCTGTATAATATACTATCCTCTCCTTAATAATCCTGTATAATATACTATCCTCTCCTTAATAATCCTGTATAATATACTATCCTCTCCTTAATAATCCTGTATAATATACTATCCTCTCCTTAATAATCCTGTATAATATACTATCCTCTCCTTAATAATCCTGTATAATATACTATCCTCTCCTTAATAATCCTGTATAATATACTATCCTCTCCTTAATAATCCTGTATAATATACTATCCTCTCCTTAATAATCCTGTATAATATACTATCCTATCTTTAATAATCCTGTATAATATACTATCCTCTCCTTAATAATCCTGTATAATATACTATCCTCTCTTTAATAATCCTGTATAATATACTATCCTCTCCTTAATAATCCTGTATAATATACTATCCTCTCCTTAATAATCATGTATAATATACTATCCTCTCCTTAATAATCCTGTATAATATACTATCCTCTCCTTAATAATCCTGTATAATATACTATTCTCTCTGTCCCCCATATCCTCTCCTTAATAATCCTGTATAATATACTATCCTCTCCTTAATAATCCTGTATAATATACTATCCTCTCCTTAATAATCCTGTATAATATACTATCCTATCTTTAATAATCCTGTATAATATACTATCCTCTCCTTAATGATCCTGTATAATATACTATCCTCTCCTTAATAATCCTGTATAATATACTATCCTCTCCTTAATAATCCTGTATAATATACTATCCTCTCCTTAATAATCCTGTATAATATACTATCCTCTCTTTAATAATCCTGTATAATATACTATCCTCTCCTTAATGATCCTGTATAATATACTATCCTCTCCTTAATAATCCTGTATAATATACTATCCTCTCCTTAATAATCATGTATAATATACTATCCTCTCCTTAATAATCCTGTATAATATACTATCCTCTCCTTAATAATCCTGTATAATATACTATCCTCTCCTTAATAATCCTGTATAATATACTATCCTCTCCTTAATAATCCTGTATAATATACTATCTTCTCCTTAATAATCCTGTATAATATACTATCCTCTCCTTAATAATCCTGTATAATATACTATCCTCTCCTTAATAATCCTGTATAATATACTATCCTCTCCTTAATAATCCTGTATAATATACTATCCTCTCCTTAATAATCCTGTATAATATACTATCCTCTCTTTAATAATCCTGTATAATATACTATCCTCTCCTTAATAATCCTGTATAATATACTATCCTATCTTTAATAATCCTATATAATATACTATCCTCTCCTTAATAATCCTGTATAATATACTATCCTCTCTTTAATAATCCTGTATAATATACTATCCTCTCCTTAATGATCCTGTATAATATACTATCCTCTCCTTAATAATCCTGTATAATATACTATCCTCTCTTTAATAATCCTGTATAATATACTATCCTCTCCTTAATGATCCTGTATAATATACTATCCTCTCCTTAATAATCCTGTATAATATACTATCCTCTCCTTAATAATCCTGTATAATATACTATCCTCTCCTTAATAATCCTGTATAATATACTATCCTCTCCTTAATAATCCTGTATAATATACTATCCTATCTGTCCCCCATATCCTCTCCTTAATAATCCTATATAATATACTATCCTCTCCTTAATAATCCTGTATAATATACTATCCTCTCCTTAATGATCCTGTATTATATACTATCCTCTCCTTAATAATCCTGTATAATATACTATCCTCTCCTTAATAATCCTGTATAATATACTATCCTATCTTTAATAATCCTATATAATATACTATCCTCTCCTTAATAATCCTGTATAATATACTATCCTATCTTTAATAATCCTGTATAATATACTATCCTCTCCTTAATGATCCTGTATAATATACTATCCTCTCCTTAATAATCCTGTATAATATACTATCCTCTCCTTAATAATCCTGTATAATATACTATCCTCTCCTTAATAATCCTGTATAATATACTATCCTCTCCTTAATAATCCTGTATAATATACTATCCTCTCCTTAATAATCCTGTATAATATACTATCCTCTCCTTAATAATCCTGTATAATATACTATCCTATCTTTAATAATCCTGTATAATATACTATCCTATCTTTAATAATCCTGTATAATATACTATCCTCTCTGTCCCCCATATCCTCTCCTTAATAATCCTGTATAATATACTATCCTCTCCTTAATAATCCTGTATAATATACTATCCTCTCCTTAATAATCCTGTATAATATACTATCCTCTCCTTAATAATCCTGTATAATATACTATCCTCTCCTTAATAATCCTGTATAATATACTATCCTCTCCTTAATAATCCTGTATAATATACTATCCTCTCTTTAATAATCCTGTATAATATACTATCCTCTCCTTAATAATCCTGTATAATATACTATCCTATCTTTAATAATCCTATATAATATACTATCCTCTCCTTAATAATCCTGTATAATATACTATCCTCTCTTTAATAATCCTGTATAATGTACTATCCTCTCCTTAATGATCCTGTATAATATACTATCCTCTCCTTAATAATCCTGTATAATATACTATCCTCTCTTTAATAATCCTGTATAATATACTATCCTCTCCTTAATGATCCTGTATAATATACTATCCTCTCCTTAATAATCCTGTATAATATACTATCCTCTCTTTAATAATCCTGTATAATATACTATCCTCTCCTTAATAATCCTGTATAATATACTATCCTCTCCTTAATGATCCTGTATAATATACTATCCTCTCCTTAATAATCCTGTATAATATACTATCCTCTCTTTAATAATCCTGTATAATATACTATCCTCTCCTTAATGATCCTGTATAATATACTATCCTCTCCTTAATAATCCTGTATAATATACTATCCTCTCCTTAATGATCCTGTATAATATACTATCCTCTCCTTAATGATCCTGTATAATATACTATCCTCTCCTTAATAATCCTGTATAATATACTATCCTCTCCTTAATAATCCTGTATAATATACTATCCTCTCCTTAATAATCCTGTATAATATACTATCCTATCTGTCCCCCATATCCTCTCCTTAATAATCCTATATAATATACTATCCTCTCCTTAATAATCCTGTATAATATACTATCCTCTCCTTAATGATCCTGTATAATATACTATCCTCTCTTTAATAATCCTGTATAATATACTATCCTCTCCTTAATAATCCTGTATAATATACTATCCTCTCCTTAATAATCCTGTATAATATACTATCCTCTCCTTAATAATCCTGTATAATATACTATCCTCTCCTTAATAATCCTGTATAATATACTATCCTCTCCTTAATAATCCTGTATAATATACTATCCTCTCCTTAATAATCCTATATAATATACTATCCTCTCCTTAATAATCCTGTATAATATACTATCCTCTCCTTAATAATCCTGTATAATATACTATCCTATCTTTAATAATCCTGTATAATATACTATCCTCTCCTTAATAATCCTGTATAATATACTATCCTCTCCTTAATAATCCTGTATAATATACTATCCTCTCCTTAATAATCCTGTATAATATACTATCCTATCTTTAATAATCCTGTATAATATACTATCCTCTCCTTAATAATCCTGTATAATATACTATCCTCTCTTTAATAATCCTGTATAATATACTATCCTCTCCTTAATAATCCTGTATAATATACTATCCTCTCCTTAATAATCCTGTATAATATACTATCCTCTCCTTAATAATCCTGTATAATATACTATCCTCTCCTTAATAATCCTGTATAATATACTATTCTCTCTGTCCCCCATATCCTCTCCTTAACAATCCTGTATAATATACTATCCTCTCCTTAATAATCCTGTATAATATACTATCCTCTCCTTAATAATCCTGTATAATATACTATCCTATCTTTAATAATCCTGTATAATATACTATCCTCTCCTTAATGATCCTGTATAATATACTATCCTCTCCTTAATAATCCTGTATAATATACTATCCTCTCCTTAATAATCCTGTATAATATACTATCCTCTCCTTAATAATCCTGTATAATATACTATCCTCTCTTTAATGATCCTGTATAATATACTATCCTCTCCTTAATGATCCTGTATAATATACTATCCTCTCCTTAATAATCCTGTATAATATACTATCCTCTCCTTAATAATCATGTATAATATACTATCCTCTCCTTAATAATCCTGTATAATATACTATCCTATCCTTAATAATCCTGTATAATATACTATCCTCTCCTTAATAATCCTGTATAATATACTATCCTCTCCTTAATAATCCTGTATAATATACTATCTTCTCCTTAATAATCCTGTATAATATACTATCCTCTCCTTAATAATCCTGTATAATATACTATCCTCTCCTTAATAATCCTGTATAATATACTATCCTCAACTTAATAATCATGTATAATATACTATCCTCTCCTTAATAATCCTGTATAATATACTATCCTCTCTTTAATAATCCTGTATAATATACTATCCTCTCCTTAATAATCCTGTATAATATACTATCCTATCTTTAATAATCCTATATAATATACTATCCTCTCCTTAATAATCCTGTATAATATACTATCCTCTCTTTAATAATCCTGTATAATATACTATCCTCTCCTTAATGATCCTGTATAATATACTATCCTCTCCTTAATAATCCTGTATAATATACTATCCTCTCCTTAATAATCCTGTATAATATACTATCCTCTCCTTAATAATCCTGTATAATATACTATCCTCTCCTTAATAATCCTGTATAATATACTATCCTATCTGTCCCCCATATCCTCTCCTTAATAATCCTATATAATATACTATCCTCTCCTTAATAATCCTGTATAATATACTATCCTCTCCTTAATGATCCTGTATAATATACTATCCTCTCCTTAATAATCCTGTATAATATACTATCCTCTCCTTAATAATCCTGTATAATATACTATCCTATCTTTAATAATCCTATATAATATACTATCCTCTCCTTAATAATCCTGTATAATATACTATCCTATCTTTAATAATCCTGTATAATATACTATCCTCTCCTTAATGATCCTGTATAATATACTATCCTCTCCTTAATAATCCTGTATAATATACTATCCTCTCCTTAATAATCCTGTATAATATACTATCCTCTCCTTAATAATCCTGTATAATATACTATCCTCTCTTTAATAATCCTGTATAATATACTATCCTCTCCTTAATGATCCTGTATAATATACTATCCTCTCCTTAATAATCCTGTATAATATACTATCCTCTCCTTAATAATCATGTATAATATACTATCCTCTCCTTAATAATCCTGTATAATATACTATCCTATCCTTAATAATCCTGTATAATATACTATCCTCTCCTTAATAATCCTGTATAATATACTATCCTCTCCTTAATAATCCTGTATAATATACTATCTTCTCCTTAATAATCCTGTATAATATACTATCCTCTCCTTAATAATCCTGTATAATATACTATCCTCTCCTTAATAATCCTGTATAATATACTATCCTCTCCTTAATAATCCTGTATAATATACTATCCTCTACTTAATAATCCTGTATAATATACTATCCTCTCTTTAATAATCCTGTATAATATACTATCCTCTCCTTAATAATCCTGTATAATATACTATCCTATCTTTAATAATCCTATATAATATACTATCCTCTCCTTAATAATCCTGTATAATATACTATCCTCTCTTTAATAATCCTGTATAATATACTATCCTCTCCTTAATGATCCTGTATAATATACTATCCTCTCCTTAATAATCCTGTATAATATACTATCCTCTCCTTAATAATCCTGTATAATATACTATCCTCTCCTTAATAATCCTGTATAATATACTATCCTCTCCTTAATAATCCTGTATAATATACTATCCTATCTGTCCCCCATATCCTCTCCTTAATAATCCTATATAATATACTATCCTCTCCTTAATAATCCTGTATAATATACTATCCTCTCCTTAATGATCCTGTATAATATACTATCCTCTCCTTAATAATCCTGTATAATATACTATCCTCTCCTTAATAATCCTGTATAATATACTATCCTATCTTTAATAATCCTATATAATATACTATCCTCTCCTTAATAATCCTGTATAATATACTATCCTATCTTTAATAATCCTGTATAATATACTATCCTCTCCTTAATGATCCTGTATAATATACTATCCTCTCCTTAATAATCCTGTATAATATACTATCCTCTCCTTAATAATCCTGTATAATATACTATCCTCTCCTTAATAATCCTGTATAATATACTATCCTCTCTTTAATAATCCTGTATAATATACTATCCTCTCCTTAATGATCCTGTATAATATACTATCCTCTCCTTAATAATCCTGTATAATATACTATCCTCTCCTTAATAATCATGTATAATATACTATCCTCTCCTTAATAATCCTGTATAATATACTATCCTCTCCTTAATAATCCTGTATAATATACTATCCTCTCCTTAATAATCCTGTATAATATACTATCCTCTCCTTAATAATCCTGTATAATATACTATCCTCTCTTTAATAATCCTGTATAATATACTATCCTCTCCTTAATAATCCTGTATAATATACTATCCTATCTTTAATAATCCTATATAATATACTATCCTCTCCTTAATAATCCTGTATAATATACTATCCTCTCCTTAATAATCCTGTATAATATACTATCCTCTCTTTAATAATCCTGTATAATATACTATCCTCTCCTTAATAATCCTGTATAATATACTATCCTCTCCTTAATGATCCTGTATAATATACTATCCTCTCCTTAATAATCCTGTATAATATACTATCCTCTCTTTAATAATCCTGTATAATATACTATCCTCTCCTTAATGATCCTGTATAATATACTATCCTCTCCTTAATAATCCTGTATAATATACTATCCTCTCCTTAATGATCCTGTATAATATACTATCCTCTCCTTAATGATCCTGTATAATATACTATCCTCTCCTTAATAATCCTGTATAATATACTATCCTCTCCTTAATAATCCTGTATAATATACTATCCTCTCCTTAATAATCCTGTATAATATACTATCCTATCTGTCCCCCATATCCTCTCCTTAATAATCCTATATAATATACTATCCTCTCCTTAATAATCCTGTATAATATACTATCCTCTCCTTAATGATCCTGTATAATATATTATCCTCTCCTTAATAATCCTGTATAATATACTATCCTCTCCTTAATAATCCTGTATAATATACTATCCTCTCCTTAATAATCCTGTATAATATACTATCCTCTCTTTAATAATCCTGTATAATATACTATTCTCTCCTTAATAATCCTGTATAATATACTATTCTCTCCTTAATAATCCTGTATAATATACTATCCTCTCTTTAATAATCCTGTATAATATACTATCCTCTCCTTAATAATCCTGTATAATATACTATCCTCTCTTTAATAATCCTGTATAATATACTATCCTCTCCTTAATAATCCTGTATAATATACTATCCTCTCCTTAATAATCCTGTATAATATACTATCCTCTCTTTAATAATCCTGTATAATATACTATCCTCTCCTTAATAATCCTGTATAATATACTATCCTCTCCTTAATAATCCTGTATAATATACTATCCTCTCCTTAATAATCCTGTATAATATACTATCCTCTCCTTAATAATCCTGTATAATATACTATCCTCTCCTTAATAATCCTGTATAATATACTATCCTCTCCTTAATAATCCTGTATAATATACTATCCTCTCCTTAATAATCCTGTATAATATACTATCCTCTCCTTAATAATCCTGTATAATATACTATCCTCTCCTTAATAATCCTGTATAATATACTATCCTCTCCTTAATAATCCTGTATAATATACTATCCTCTCCTTAATAATCCTGTATAATATACTATCCTCTCCTTAATAATCCTGTATAATATACTATCCTCTCCTTAATAATCCTGTATAATATACTATCCTCTCCTTAATAATCCTGTATAATATACTATCCTCTCCTTAATAATCCTGTATAATATACTATCCTCTCCTTAATAATCCTGTATAATATACTATCCTCTCCTTAATAATCCTGTATAATATACTATCCTCTCCTTAATAATCCTGTATAATATACTATCCTCTCCTTAATAATCCTATATAATATACTATCCTCTCCTTAATAATCCTATATAATATACTATCCTCTCCTTAATAATCCTGTATAATATACTATCCTCTCCTTAATAATCCTGTATAATATACTATCCTCTCTTTAATAATCCTGTATAATATACTATCCTCTCCTTAATAATCATGTATAATATACTATCCTCTCCTCAATAATCCTGTATAATATACTATCCTCTCCTCAATAATCCTGTATAATATACTATCCTCTCCTTAATAATCCTGTATAATATACTATCCTCTCCTTAATAATCCTGTATAATATACTATCCTCTCCTTAATAATCCTGTATAATATACTATCCTCTCCTTAATAATCCTGTATAATATACTATCCTCTCCTTAATAATCCTGTATAATATACTATCCTCTCCTTAATAATCCTGTATAATATACTATCCTCTCCTTAATAATCCTGTATAATATACTATCCTATCTTTAATAATCCTATATAATATACTATCCTCTCCTTAATAATCCTGTATAATATACTACCCTCTCCTTAATAATCCTGTATAATATACTATCCTATCTTTAATAATCCTGTATAATATACTATCCTCTCCTTAATAATCCTGTATAATATACTATCCTCTCCTTAATAATCCTGTATAATATACTATCCTCTCCTTAATAATCCTGTATAATATACTATCCTCTCCTTAATAATACTGTATAATATACTATTATCTCCTTAATAATCCTGTATAATATACTATCCTCTCCTTAATAATCCTGTATAATATACTATCCTCTCCTTAATAATCCTGTATAATATACTATCCTCTCCTTAATAATCCTGTATAATATACTATCCTCTCCTTAATAATCCTGTATAATATACTATCCTCTCCTTAATAATCCTGTATAATATACTATCCTCTCTTTAATAATCCTGTATAATATACTATCCTCTCCTTAATAATCCTGTATAATATACAATCCTCTCCTTAATAATCCTGTATAATATACTATCCTATCTTTAATAATCCTGTATAATATACTATCCTCTCCTTAATAATCCTGTATAATATACTATCCTCTCCTTAATAATCCTGTATAATATACTATCCTCTCCTTAATAATCCTGTATAATATACTATCCTCTCCTTAATAATCCTGTATAATATACTATTCTCTCCTTAATAATCCTGTATAATATACTATCCTCTCCTTAATAATCCTGTATAATATACTATCCTCTCCTTAATAATCCTGTATAATATACTATCCTCTCCTTAATAATCCTGTATAATATACTATCCTCTCCTTAATAATCCTGTATAATATACTATCCTCTCCTTAATAATCCTGTATAATATACTATCCTCTCCTTAATAATCCTGTATAATATACTATCCTCTCCTTAATAATCCTGTATAATATACTATCCTCTCTTTAATAATCCTGTATAATATACTATCCTCTCCTTAATAATCCTGTATAATATACTATCCTCTCCTTAATAATCCTGTATAATATACTATCCTCTCTTTAATAATCCTGTATAATATACTATCCTATCTTTAATAATCCTGTATAATATACTATCCTCTCTTTAATAATCCTGTATAATATACTATCCTATCTTTAATAATCCTGTATAATATACTATCCTCTCTGTCCCCCATATCCTCTCCTTAATAATCCTGTATAATATACTATCCTATCTTTAATAATCCTGTATAATATACTATCCTCTCTGTCCCCCATATCCTCTCCTTAATAATCCTGTATAATATACTATCCTCTCCTTAATGATCCTGTATAATATACTATCCTCTCCTTAATAATCCTGTATAATATACTATCCTCTCCTTAATAATCCTGTATAATATACTATCCTCTCCTTAATAATCCTGTATAATATACTATCCTCTCCTTAATAATCCTGTATAATATACTATCCTCTCCTTAATAATCCTGTATAATATACTATCCTCTCTGTCCCCCATATCCTCTCCTTAATAATCCTGTATAATATACTATCCTCTCCTTAATAATCCTGTATAATATACTATCCTCTCCTTAATAATCCTGTATAATATACTATCCTCTCCTTAATAATCCTGTATAATATACTATCCTCTCCTTAATAATCCTGTATAATATACTATCCTCTCCTTAATAATCCTGTATAATATACTATCCTCTCCTTAATAATCCTATATAATATACTATCCTCTCTTTAATAATCCTGTATAATATACTATCCTCTCCTTAATAATCCTGTATAATATACTATCCTCTCCTTAATAACCCTGTATAATATACTATCCTCTCCTTAATAATCCTGTATAATATACTATCCTCTCCTTAATAATCCTGTATAATATACTATCCTCTCCTTAATAATCCTGTATAATATACTATCCTCTCCTTAATAATCCTGTATAATATACTATCCTCTCCTTAATAATCCTGTATAATATACTATCCTCTCCTTAATAATCCTATATAATATACTATCCTCTCTTTAATAATCCTGTATAATATACTATCCTCTCCTTAATAATCCTGTATAATATACTATCCTCTCCTTAATAATCCTGTATAATATACTATCCTCTCCTTAATAATCCTGTATAATATACTATCCTCTCCTTAATAATCCTGTATAATATACTATCCTCTCCTTAATAATCCTGTATAATATACTATCCTCTCCTTAATAATCCTGTATAATATACTATCCTCTCCTTAATAATCCTGTATAATATACTATCCTCTCCTTAATAATCCTGTATAATATACTATCCTCTCCTTAATAATCCTGTATAATATACTATCCTCTCCTTAATAATCCTGTATAATATACTATCCTCTCCTTAATAATCCTATATAATATACTATCCTATCTTTAATAATCCTGTATAATATACTATCCTATATTTAATAATCCTGTATAATATAATATTCTCTCTGTCCCCCATATCCTCTCCTTAATAATCCTGTATAATATACTATCCTATCTTTAATAATCCAAAATATAGAACAGATCTGTGCCGCGGGTCTGGCTTTCTTGAAGGTGAAACTCTTTACTAGTATTCCCTTGTCTCTACCTCGCTCGCTTGTTGCTAATTTAGGCCAGCGCTCAGTCATGTGAACGGCCAATCTTTCCTGGGCACCAAGAGAGGAAGTCACAAGGTGAAGAGAAAAAAGAAACGAGTGTAAACATCCAGAACTGTCTGTACTGTTCCACGCAATGCCTGTTTGAAATATTATGCAGAAGAGAAGGCGACTAGGAGCGATACAGGCCAGAGGGGTAAGAGGAAAGACAGGAAAATGGAAAAAGAGAGGTGAGGGATGACAGATAGAAGGATACAGCAGGGGTATATGGGCAGTGGTGTAAAGTACTTAAGTAAAAAATACTTTAAAGTATTACTTAAGTAGTTTTTTGGGGGGTATCTGTACTTTAAAGGTAAAAGTGAAAGTCACCCAGTAAAATACTACTTGAGTAAAAGTCTAAAAGTATTTGGGTTTAATAAGCTATATTTACTTTTACTCAAGTATGACAATTGGGTACTTTTTCCACCACTGCATATGGGGGTCATTTCAAGTTTCCTATAGCATTCGTCTTATAGCATTATAGAGGGATATACATCCCAGCCTAGCCTCCTAGCATGTCTGGCTGTAGGTCTGGTTTCTACAAGGAGGTAGACAGATTCCCTCCAAAGGTCTCTCCCGTTCAGTAAGCATGAGGTACTAGGTGACATGTACTGCCGGGGGAGGGAGGGAAAGGGGAGGGAGGGAGGGAAAGGGGAGGGAGGGAGGGAGGGAAAGGGGGAGCGATATCCTTTTACAGTCTGGAAATAAAGCAAACCAGTGATGGTGGAGGAACTGTCTGTCTGTCTGTCTGCCTGCCTGCCTGCCTGCCTGCCTGCCTGCCTGTCTGTGTCTGTCCCATCTGTCTATCCTGTCTGTCCCGTCTGTCTGTCATTTATGTCTGTCCCGCCTGTCTGTCCCGTCTCTCTGTCTGTCTGTCTGCCAGTTTTACATGCTTTGGGAATTTGCTCTTGGGATTTGTGGTGCATCGCCCCTGACCTAACCTGTCTAATCATTAAAGGTGCATCACCCCTGACCTGCCTAATCATTAAAGGTGCATCACCCCTGCCATTACCTGTCTAATCATTAAAGGTGCATCACCCCTGACCTGCCTAATCATTAAAGGTGCATCGCCCCTGACCTGTCTAATCATTAAAGGTGCATCGCCCCTGCCATTACCTGTCTAATCATTAAAGGTGCATCACCCCTGACCTGTCCTGTCTAATCATTAAAGGTGCATCACCCCTGACCTGTCTAATCATTAAAGGTGCATCACCCCTGCCATTACCTGTCTAATCATTAAAGGTGCATCACCCCTGCCATTACCTGTCTAATCATTAAAGGTGCATCGCCCCTGACCTGTCTAATCATTAAAGGTGCATCACTCCTGCCATTACCTGTCTAATCATTAAAGCTGCATCACTCCTGCCATTACCTGTCTAATCATTAAAGGTGCATCGCCCCTGACCCGTCTAATCATTAAAGGTGCATCACTCCTGCCATTACCTGTCTAATCATTAAAGGTGCATCACTCCTGACCTGTCCTGTCTAATCATTAAAGGTGCATCACTCCTGCCATTACCTGTCTAATCATTAAAGGTGCATTGCCCCTGACCTGTCTAATCATTAAAGGTGCATCACCCCTGACATGTCTAATCATTAAAGGTGCATCACCCCTGACATGTCTAATCATTAAAGGTGCATCACCCCTGACCTGTCCTGTCTAATCATTAAAGGTGCATCACCCCTGACCTGTCTAATCATTAAAGGTGCATTGCCCCTGACCTGTCTAATCATTAAAGGTGCATCACTCCTGACATGTCTAATCATTAAAGGTGCATCACCCCTGACCTGTCCTGTCTAATCATTAAAGGTGCATCACCCCTGACCTGTCTAATCATTAAAGGTGCATCACTCCTGCCATTACCTGTCTAATCATTAAAGGTGCATCACCCCTGACCTGTCCTGTCTAATCATTAAAGGTGCATTACCCCTGACCTGTCTAATCATTAAAGGTGCATCACCCCTGCCATTACCTGTCTAATCATTAAAGGTGCATCACCCCTGCCATTACCTGTCTAATCATTAAAGGTGCATCGCCCCTGACCTGTCTAATCATTAAAGGTGCATCACCCCTGCCATTATCTGTCTAATCATTAAAGGTGCATCACCCCTGACCTGTCCTGTCTAATCATTAAAGGTGCATCGCCCCTGACCTGTCTAATCATTAAAGGTGCATCACCCCTGACCTGTCTAATCATTAAAGGTGCATCACTCCTGCCATTACCTGTCTAATCATTAAAGGTGCATCACCCCTGACCTGTCCTGTCTAATCATTAAAGGTGCATTGCCCCTGACCTGTCTAATCATTAAAGGTGCATCACCCCTGCCATTACCTGTCTAATCATTAAAGGTGCATCACTCCTGCCATTACCTGTCTAATCATTAAAGGTGCATCACCCCTGACCTGTCCTGTCTAATCATTAAAGGTGCATTGCCCCTGACCTGTCTAATCATTAAAGATACATCATCCCTGACCTGTCCTGTCTAATCATTAAAGGTGCATTGCCCCTGACCTGTCTAATCATTAAAGATACATCATCCCTGCCATTACCTGTCTAATCATTAAAGGTGCATTGCCCCTGACCTGTCTAATCATTAAAGGTGCATTGCCCCTGACCTGTCTAATCATTAAAGGTGCATCACCCCTGCCATTACCTGTCTAATCATTAAATGACTCTGAAAATAACACAGACATAACCCCTGTTCCCCCGAGACGTCAAACAGAAGCCTGTCAGTCACAAGAGTCACAACATTCTAAGAATGTCCTGATCCTGATCTGCTTGGGACGGGATGCCTAGGGGAGAGACAGCGAATGCTCCTGCCAACACATACACATACACACCAACATTGGATAGACAATATCGCTGACTTTTGTAACAAAACAAATTGTGGATGGAGACGAGCATGGAGACGAGACTGGCACAGTGTTACATAGCCTACACACAAGGGGAGGAAACAGAGAAGCAGAGAATGATTCAGTGTGACAGTGACAGGTCATGCTCACAGAGTGAATCATTCACTGACACACTACAACATACAACACTACTGTTCAAAAGTTTGAGGTCACTTAGAAATGTCCTTGTTTTTGAAAGAAAAACACATTTTTTGTCCATTAAAATAACATCAAATTAATCAGAAATACAGTGTAGACATTGTTAATGTTGTAAATGACTATTGTAGCTGGAAACGGCTGATTTTTAATGGAATATCTACATAGGCATACAGAGGCCCATTATCAGCAACCATCACTCCTGTGTTCCAATGGCATGTTGTGTTAGCTAATCATTTTAAAAGGCTAATTGATCATTAGAAAACCCTTTTGCAATTCTGTAAGCACAGCTGAAAACTGTTGTTCTGATTAAAGAAGCAATAAAACTGGCCTTCTTTAGACTAGTTGAGTATCTGGAGCATCAGCATGTGGGTTCGATTACAGGCTCAAAATGGCCAGAAACAAATCACTTTCTTCTGAAACTCGTCAGTCTATTCCTGTTCTGAGAAATGAAGGCTATTCCATGCGAGAAATTTCCAAGAAACTGAAGATCTCGTAGTTTGAGAAACACCGCAAAACACCAGTCTCAACGTCAACAGTGAAGAGGCGACTCCGGGATGCTGACCTTCTAGGCAGAGTTGCAAATAAAAAGCCATATCTCAGACTGGCCAATAAAAATAAAAGATTAAGGTGGGCAAAAGAACACAGACACTGGACAGAGGAATTCTGCCTAGATGGCCAGCATCCCAGAGTCACCTCTTCACTGTTGACGTTGAGTCATTTACAACATTAACAATGTCTACACTGTATTTCTGATCAATTCGATGTTATTTTAATTGACAAAAAAAAAATTGCTTTTCTTTCAAAAACAAGGACATTTCTAAGTGACTACAAACTTTTGAACAGTGGTGTATGTGCTAACTACACAGTCAGGCAAGAGTGAGAGAACAGAGAAACAGAGAGAGAGAATGATTCAGTAAGAAATGTGACAGGTTATGTTCACAGTGAGAAGTGACTACTCCTAATGTGCTGTATTTACAGCATGACATGACCTTTCAGACAACCTCACCTGTTCATCTTGTCACCCAGTAACCACTCCTTCCTTCCTTCCTTTCTTTCTTTCTTTCTTTCTTTCTTTCTTTCTCTCTCTCTCTCTTTCTCTCTCTCTCTTTCTCTCTCTCTGTCTCTCTTTTTCTCTCTCTGTCTCTCTTTTTCTCTTTCTTTCTCTTTCTTTCTCCTTCTCTCTCTCTAACCCTCACCTATTCATTTTAGCCTATCAGGCACTCTCATCATAATTTTGATTTCATTTGTTTTGATTTATTAGAATCCTCATTACCAAACATCAATGGCGACAGCTAGTCTTACTGGGGTCAAACACATTACAAAAAATTAATTCCAGACAAAATAATGTACAACTTACATAGATTTAAAAACATTAAAATGTAGTGTTTGTGTACATCTATCAGTTACACATACCTGTCAGTACATACACACAACAAGTAGGTCACATGGGGGAGAGGTGTTGTGCCGTGAGGCTTTGCTTTATTAGTTTTTTTTAAACCAGGCTTGCTGTTCACTTGCGCTATATGAGATAAAACTAGAGCCTGTAGGACTTGATTTGTGGAGTGTGGTGTCAAAAAAGCAGAGCATCTCTTTAATAGGGACAGATCTCTCCCCAACTTTACAACCATTTAATCTATATGTTTTGACCATGACAGTTTACAATCTAAGATAACACCAAGTAATTTAGTCTCCTCAACTTGTTCAACAGCCACACCGTTCATTCATTACCAGATTGAGCAGAGGTCTAGAATTTAGGGAATGATTTGTACCAAATACAATGCTCTTAGTTTGGGCTCTCGAGTGACGCAGCAGTCTAAGGCACTGCATCTCAGTGTTAGAGGTGTCATTACAGACACCCTGGTTCAAATCCAGGCTGTATCACAACTGGCTGTGATTGGGGGTCCCGTAGGGCGGCGCACAATTGGCCAAGCGTTGTCTGTGTTTGGCCGGTGTAGGCCGTCATTGTAAATAAGAATTTGTTCTTAACTGACTTATCCAGTTAAATTAAGGGTACATTGTTTTAGAGATGTTCTGGACCAGTTTATTACAGGCCACCCATTCCAAAACAGACTGCAACTCTTTGTTAAGGGTTTCAGTGACTTCATTAGCTGTGGTTGCTAATACGTATATGGTTGAATCATCAGCATACATTGACACACAAGAGTAGAGGGCCTTGAGAGCTGCCCTGCGGTACACCACACTTTACATGTTTGACATTAGAGAAGCTTCCATTAAGAAAACCCTCCACAATATGGCAGAGGTTGAAAAGCCAAAACACAAAGGTTTTCTCAACAACAGGTTATGGTCAATAATATCAAAGGCTGCACTGAAATCTAACAGTACAGCTTCAACAGTACAACAGTATCATCTATATGTGTTATGATACATCAAAGTCGTAGCTTATTCGTAACAGTGCAGATTAATTTATGCAAACACACACAGTGTATCTATCACCTCTTGCTGAAATCTCTATTTTTCTCTATTTCATCCCCTCTCTCTGTTGACGCTCTCTGGTGATGTCATCATGAGGTAAAGAACTGGCTCACAAATGGCTGATTATTGGGGTCAAGGGTCAGACGACCCCAGGTCCAGGGTTGTATACCTGACAACTGGCAGGTGGTGTGTGTGTGTTTTAAATGAGTGACAGTTGGTAATAAGCGGTGACAGGAATGCACTTGAAAGACACGCTGGCCTGTTAGTTAAATGGCTGCGGTCCAAACACTTAAAAGACACACCCTATCCCCTCAGCCCTCAAATTAAGTGAACACTTCTGATGACGTATCATGATGTCTGACGAGTATACACTTGCAGGGCAAGGGGCGAGGGATGAAGGAACGATTTTTAAATGTACCACCGTTGGCCGGAAATTCATCACTCGTTCATCCCACGATGATTGTATTTTCAGCCACCGGTAGCTTGTGGGTGCTTTATATGCGCTCCGTTCAATTATGATTGCATGTCTACTTATATTAAATATATCATTATTAATATACACCTGCTGTATGATAGCTAGCAAATGAATTAGCTAACTAACGTTAGCTTGCCTAGCTGGAACTTCTGAATAAATTTTTATTTCTACAATTTCCAACAGATAACCAAACCAAAACATATTGACTTTTTACGTAGTAGCAAAATTTCTAACTTATTTGCATTCGTTTTTGCTTAAACTTGTATGTTGACTTCTCCATTGATGTTGTTTAAAAGTTTTCGCTGACTTCTCTTAGCGGATGTGCAATCGTCGCAAATTGAATTATGGGGAGTTTCAGGCCGGAGAGAACATAATTGTACACTCGCAAAGCCGACTAAAAACCAGGGCTGAGGGGCTTACGTTGCAAACTTCACTTGCTTGGCTAATCATTTGGACCACCCTCCAAGATGGCGACGGGGATTCCCCCAAGGACATAAGGCGAGGGTAAGTGGACGAGGGTGTGTCTTTTAACTGTTTGGACCACAGCCACTGAAAACTTGTTTTTTAAAACAAAGACTTCAAATCAAATTCTAGTTGAGGTAATATGTACATGAAGGTAGAGTTATTAAAGTGACTATACATAGATAATAACAACAGAGAGTATCAGCAGTGTAAAAGAGGGGAGGGGCAACGAAAATAGTTTGGGTAGCTATTTGATTAGGTGTTCAAGAGTCTTTTGGGATAGAAGCTGTTTAGAAGCCTCTTGGACCTAGACTTGGCGCTCCGGTACCGCTTGCCGTGTGGTAGCAGAGAGAACAGTCTATGACTAGGGTGGCTGGAGTCTTTGACAATTTTTAGGGCCTTCCTCCATCACCGCCTGGCCCCAGTACTGGGCCGTTTGCACTACCCTCTGTAGTGCCTGGCGGTCGGAGGCCGAGCAGTTGCCATACCAGGCAGTGATGCAACCAGTCAGGATGCTCTTGATGATGCAGCTGTAGAACCTTTTGTTGATGAGAATGGGAGCGTGTTCCATCCTATTTTTCCAGTAGTCTACAATCATCTCCTTTGTCTTGATCATGTTGAAGGAGCAGCTGTTATCCTTGCACCACATGACCAGGTCTCTGACCTCCTCCATATAGGCTGTCTCGTCATTGTCTGTGATCAGGCCTACCACTGTTGTCTCATCGGCAATCTCAATGATGGTGTTGAAGTCATGCCTGGTCGTGCACTCATGAGTGAACAGGGAGTACAGGAGGGGACTGAGCACGCACCCCTGAGGGGCCGCTGTGTTGAAGATCAGCATGGCGGATGTGTTGTTACCTACCCTTACCACCTGGGGGCGGCCCGTCAGGAAGTCCAGGATCCAGTTGCACAGGGAGATGTTTAGTCCCAGGGTCCTTAGTTTATTGATGAGCTTTGAGGGTACTATGGTGTTGAACACTGAGCAGTAGTCAATGAATAGCATTCTATCATAGGTGTTCCTTTTCTCCAGGTGGGAAACAGCTGTGTGGGGTGCAATAGAGATTGCATTATCTGATTGCATCATCTGTGGATCTGTTGGGGCAGTATGTAAATTGGAGTGGTTCTAGGGATTCTGGGATAATGGTGATGATGTGAGCCATGATCACCCTTTCAAAGCACTTCATGGCTACAGACGTGAGTGCTACGGGTCGGTAGTCGTTTAGGCAGGTTACCTTAGTGTTCTTGGGCACAGGCACTATGGTGGTCTGCTTAAAACATTAGTATTACAGTAGTTAGTATTACAGTATTGGACATGGAGAGGTTGAAAATGTCAGTGAAGACACTTTAAAAAACTATATATATATATTTTTTACCTTTATTTAACCAGGCAAGTCAGTTAAGAACAAATTCTTATTTTCAATGACGGCCTGGGAACAGTGGGTTAACTGCCTGTTCAGGGGCAGAACGACAGATTTGTACCTTGTCAGCTTGGTTATTCGAACTTGCAACCTTTAAGTTACGAGTCCAATGCTCTAACCACTAGGCTACCCTGCCGCCCACTTGCCAGTTGGTCAGCGCATGCTTGCAGTACTTGCAGTACATGTCCTGGTAATCTGTCTGGCCCTGTGCCTTGTGAATGTTGACCTGTTTAAAGGTCTTACTCACATCGGCTGTGGCGAGCGTGATCACACAGTTTTCCAGAACAGCTGGCGCTTTCATGCATGTTTCAATGTTATTTGCATCGAAGCGAGCATAGAAGTAGTTTAGCTCGTCTGGTAGGCTCGTGTCACTGGGCAGCTCTCAGCTGTGGTTCCCTTTGTAGTCCATAATTATTTGCAAACCCTGCCACAACTGACGAGCGTCAGAGCCGGTGTAGTACGATTCGATCTTAAGCCTGTATTGACGCTTTGCTTGTTTGATGGTTTGTCGCAGGGCATAGTGGGATTTCCTATAAGCTTCCGGGTTAGAGTCCCGCTCCTTGAAAGCGGCAGCTCTATCCTTTAGCTCGATGCGGATGTTGCCTGTAATTCATGGCTTCTGGTTTGGGTATGTTCTAGAGGTCGACCGATTATGATTCTTCAACGCCGATACCGATTATTGGAGGACCAAAAAAAAAAGCTGATACCGATTAATCGGCCGATTTTTAAAAATGTATTTGTAATAATGACAATTACAACAATACTGAATGAACACTTATTTTAACTTAATATAATACATCAATAAAATAAATTTAGCCTCAAATAAATAATGAAACATGTTCAATTTGGTTTAAATAATACAAAAACAAAGTGTTGGAGAAGAAAGTAAAAGTGCAATATGTGCCATGTAAGAAAGCTAACGTTTATGTTTCATGGAGAGGTAAACCTGTGTGTTTAATATGGATATTTTGAAAAATACTTTTTTACCGAAACGAAAAGAAACAAACAAAAGTATATACGTTTATACATGTAGATTTTTTCGTTAACGAGAACAGTAGAAGATGAAGAACGTGGTACTACTTCCGAACATGTAAGAAAGCTAACGTTTAAGTTCCTTGCTCAGAACATGAGAACATATGAAAGCTGGTGGTTTCTTTTAACATGAGTCTTCACTGACCCCTCCTGTCTCAGCCTCCAGTATTTATGCTGCAGTAGTTTATGTGTCGGGGGGCTAGGGTCAGTTTGTTATATCTGGAGTACTTCTCCTGTCCTATCCGGTGTCCTGTGTGAATTTACGTATGCTCTCTAATTCTCTCTTTCTTTCTCTCTCTCGGAGGACCTGAGCCCTAGGACCATGCCTCAGGACTACCTGACACGATGACTCCTTGCTGTCCCCAGTCCACCTGGCCGTGCTGCTGCTCCAGTTTCAACTGTTCTGCCTGTGATTATTATTATTTGACCATGCTGGTCATTTATGAACATTTGAACATCTTGGCCATGTTCTGTTATAATCTCCACCCGGCACAGCCAGAAGAGGACTGGCCACCCCACATAGCCTGGTTCCTCTCTAGGTTTCGGCCTTTCTAGGGAGTTTTTCCTAGCCACCGTGCTTCTACAACTGCATTGCTTGCTGTTTGGGGTTTTAGGCTGGGTTTCTGTACAGCACTTTGAGATATCAGCTGATGTACGAAGGGCTATATAAATAAATGTGATTTGATTTGATGTCACGCCCTGGCCATAGAGAGGCTTTTTATTCTCTATTTTGGTTAGGCCAGGTTGTGACTAGGGTGGGCATTTTATGTCCCCTTTTCTAAGTTTTGTATGTCTATGTCTTGGCCTGGTATGGTTCTCAATCAGGGACAGCTGTCTATCGTTGTCTCTGATTGAGAACCATACTTAGGTACCCTTTTCCCCCACCTGTTTTGCGGGAAGTTAACTTTGTCTTTGTTCAGGGCACATAGCCCAAAGCTTCACGGTTGTTTTTTTTGTTATTCGTTTTGTCGGCGTCATTTTTAAATAAAGTTCAAATGTACGCTTACCATGATGCACCTTGGTCCTCACCTTCTTCCACCAACAACGGCCGTGACAGAACTTCCCAACACCAACGGAACAAGCAGCATGGTAAGGTGGACTCCTGGACATGGGAGGACGTTCTGGACGGCAAGGGAGTCTACACATGGGAGGAGATCCTGGCGGGAAGGGATCGGCCGGTTGTGATACAGCCTGAGATCGAACCCGTGTCTGTAGTGACACCTCTAGCACTGTGATGCAGTGCCTTAGACTACTGCGCCACTCGGTAGCCCAAACTAAGAGCATTTATTTGGTAAAAATCATTACAGACATATTCTAAAATGAATTAAATAAAACTTTTTCCTCAGCAATCTACACATAATGACAAAGCGAAAACAGGTTTTTCCAAATTTCAGCAAATTTATACAAAATTAAAAACTGAAATACCTTATTTACAGAAGTATTCAGACTCTTTGCTATGAGACTCGAAATTGAGCTCAGCTGCATCCTGTTTCCATTGATCGTCCTTGAGATGTTTCAACAACTTGATTGGAGTCCACCTGTGGTAAATTCAATTGATTGGACATGCTTTGTAAAGGCACACACCTGTCTATATAAGGTCACACAGTTGACAGTGCATGTCAGAGGAAAAACCAAGCCATGAGGTCAAAAGGAATTGTCCATAGAGATCCGAGACAGGATAGTGTCGAGGCACAGATCTGGGGAAGGGTACCAAAAAATGTCTGCAGCATTGAAGGTCCCCAAGAACACAGTGGCCTCCGTCATTCTTAAATTTAAGAAGTTTGGAACCACCAAGACTCTTCCTAGAGCTGGCCTCCCGGCCAAACTGAGCAATCGGGGGAAATGGGCCTTGGTCAAGGAGGTGACCGCTGGTCACTCTGACAGAGCTCTAGAGTTCCTCTGTGGAGATGGGATAAACTATCAGAAGTACAACCATCTCTGCAGCACTCCACCAATCAGGCCTTTATGGTAGAGTGGACAGACGGAAGCCACTACTCAGTAAAAGGCACATGACAGACCTCTTGGAGTTTGCCAAAAGGCACCCAAAGACTCAGAGCATGATGAACAAGATTCTCTGGTCTGATGAAACCAAGATTGAACTCTTTGGCCTGAATGCCAAGTGTCACGTCTGGAGGAAACCTGGCACCATCCCTATGGTGAAGCATGGTGGTGGCAGCATCATGCTTTGGGGATGTTTTTGAGGGACAGGGACTGGGAGACTAGTCAGGATTGAGGCAAAGATGAACGGAGCAAAGTACAGAGAGATCCTTGATGAAAACCTGCTGCAGAGTGCTCAGGACCTCAGACTGGGGCGAAGGTTCACCTTCCAACAGGACAACGACCCTAAGCTCACAGCCAAGACAACGCAGGAGTGGCTTCGGGACAAGTCTCTGAATGTCCTTGAGTGGCTCAGCCAGAGCCCGGACTTGAACCCAATCGAACATCTCTGGAGAGACCTGAAAATAGCTGTGCAGCGACGCTCCCCATCCAACCTGAGCTTGAGAGGATCTTCTGAGAATATTGGGAGAAACTTCCCAAATACAGGTGTGCCAAGCTCGTAGCGTCATACCCCCAAAAAACTCAAGACTGTAATTGCTGCCAAAGGTGCTTCAACAAAGTACTGATTAAAGGGTCTGAATACTAATGCATATTTCATATTTTATTTTAAATAAATTAGCAAAAAAATATATTTGTCATTATGGGGTATTTTGTTTAGATTGATGAAGGAAAATAATAATTTAATACATTTTAGAATAAGGTTGTAACGTATCAAAATGTGGAACAAGTCAAGGGGTCTAAGTAGGGTAATTCCCAAATGGCACCCTATTCCCTATAGTGCGCTATACTTTTGACAAGAGAGAATAGGGTGCCATTTGAGATTGAACTATATTTAGAGGGCTGAGGGCGGGGATAAGGTTAGCATTTGGGAAATAACCATACAGTTGTTGGGGAAGACTATTAAATGCCTAGGCTTTCAACCTTTCCATATGTATTTTTAATTTTTCAAACATTGATGATGTATTTGAGTACTCAGGAATGCTCAACCTTTACAATCGATATTGGACACTTGAACAAGCCTGAAGACGGTGACGCGCACCTGTAGCCTAGATTAATGCACAGTGATGACTTCGTTATAACTGAATGATATTCGATAGGTAGCAGACATCGTTTATGATCGACATCCAATCGACGGTGAGTGTTTTATTCTTCAATAGGCCTAATTATCGCTTCGGTTTGTTAATGCTGGAGGCGTCGTGCCGCTTCGGAGACAGCTCACTTGGCTAAAGTCAATCGTCTTGAGGAAACGTGCCTTCACTTGTTGTCACTATAAAAACAGACCTTCATCGCTGTTCTCTCTCAACTGTTCACACAAGAAGCAGCTAGGCTACCCGACTGTCTCAGTATGTTCTAGAACAGTCTTCAGGGATGTTCAAGATGAGACGGTGGACTTTACTTGTCGTGATTGCTCTTTGTGCGTCTCCGCTTCTTTTGGCTGGTAAGTAAAGGAATAGTAAAGTTTATTTTTTCTCATCCTTGTGCGGGCTTGGATTGAGATGGTACTCGCAAACTTTAGCGCGAGTCTGTCCATGTACAGATGCAGGCATTGAGGATGATTTGATTATTGCGTAGAGTATGTTGCTTTGACATGTTTGTTGGCTATCGTGCATCTCTCCCATCTAAAAAAAAAACGCTTTAATGTCTGTACAATAGATCATTTTAAAATGTCAATGTAATATTGGATATTGTTTTGGCTAATCAGGCTGGTATCGTAATCTGTGAAGATTAATTTAAATTGGAACAGTGAATTTTGTGTTAGATACAAATACATTTATCCCCCCAAAATATATTCTCTCTCTCTCTCTATCCCCCCCAGGTCCTTCCAGCTCTTCAGGTCCAGTCTCAGAGACCCAGAACCGCTGTGCTGGCCGGGCCTGTAACCCTCCCATGGGGAACCTCGCCTTGGGCCGAGGACTACTCACCCAGTCAGTGTGTGGAGTCAACTCCACTGAGCCCTACTGCTCCTACCAGCAGATGTTTAGCTCTACCCCTTCCTTCCACAGAGACACTTCCTGTCCAGCAGCACCCAAATGCAGCAAGTGCAACGCAGCTCTCCCCCACCAGGCTCACCTAGCCTCTGCCATGACCGATTCCTCATTCCGATACCCAGATACCTGGTGGCAGTCTGCCGAGGGGGTGGAGACAGAAACACTCCAACTAAACCTGGAGACAGAGTTCTACTTGACGCATCTGATCCTGGTGTTCCGCTCCCCCCGGCCCGCCGCCATGTTGCTGGAGCGTTCTCAGGACCACGGGAGGACCTGGAAGACCCTCAGGTACCATCGAGGACCACTTTGGAAATGACTGTTTTAATTGATGTATTAACCTCTGCGGTCAAATACACATCGTATTGATGGATGTAATTGTTTTATACCCAGGTACTTTGCGAGGGACTGTGAGGACACCTTCGGCCTGGCAGAGGAGGCTCGTGTGAAGGAGAAAGGAGAGAGCGGGGCGGCCTGCACCTCCAAATACTCAGGAGCGTTCCCATGTACCCGAGGAGAGGTTAGAGTTGTGTATGGTGGGGTCTCTGATTGCACTTACCTATCCTCTTCATGCCTGCTGACACATAAAGGCAGAGACCTATACCACTTCTGACTGTCTAACGCCTGTTTTCAAGCTTAGCTTAAGTTCCTTGTGGCTACTAAGATTGTTGAGAGCCCAGACACACAGCCTTTAGACACAGGTGAAGGCAACATCCAGCTGGACGTTGTGGTTGCAGGGAAGATGGAGGACAGGACACAGGTGAAGGCAACATCCAGCTGGACGTTGTGGTTGAGGGAAGATGGAGGACAGGACACAGGTGAAGGCAACATCCAGCTGGACACTGTGGTTGCAGGGAAGATGGAGGACAGGACACAGGTGAAGGCAACGTCCAGCTGGACGTTGTGGTTGCAGGGAAGATGGAGGACAGGACACAGGTGAAGGCAACATCCAGCTGGACGTTGTGGTTGCAGGGAAGATGGAGGACAGGACACAGGTGAAGGCAACGTCCAGCTGGACGTTGTGGTTGCAGGGAAGATGGAGGACAGGACACAGGTGAAGGCAACATCCAGCTGGACGTTGTGGTTGCAGGGAAGATGGAGGACAGGACACAGGTGAAGGCAACGTCCAGCTGGACGTTGTGGTTGCAGGGAAGATGGAGGACAGGACACAGGTGAAGGCAACATCCAGCTGGACGTTGTGGTTGCAGGGAAGATGGAGGACAGGACACAGGAGGTTGAATAGAACAGAGCTGTGACAGATTTCAAAGTGACCCGTTCGAAACAACCTGTTAACAATCTCAATGCTTCACAGCGGTAATTCATAACATCTCTGCCCTCTAATTGTTTGCTGTGGTGCTCAAACACATCATTGCTTGTGTGTGTGTGGGTGTGTGTGGGTGTGTGTGTGTGGGTGTGGGACAAGCGTTGAACAAACAGACTAAGCTGTGTGTTTAAAGTAAACAGATCTAAACGGAGGTTTTTCAGATCGCATTTCTCAGCTCCACAAAGCCCATGACGACATCCATGCATCAATAGAATATCAATGTTCACCTTATTCCTCTGATGAGGCGCCCTGAGGTCTTTTTTTTTTTTTTAGACGTGCCGTATCATCGGACAGAGGAAAGTTTGAGCCAGAGAGCAACAGGCCTTGTTGGTTTATTCATGAGCATCGTGATTTTCATTCCTCATCAGTCCTAGGGACTCGCAGCAAAAGAATCTGCTTTTTAATTTTCACTACTTCAATGTATCTGCATGTCCAGCTGTTATATTTTTCCTCACAATGAAGTTTTTTACCATTTTATTTTCAGGGCAGCCAGGGATACAAGTAGAACACAAAACAAACATGTTGACATAAACCGTTGTATTGATGAGTTTTATTAACACATGTCAATAATTGAATAAGGTCTGCCAAGAAAAACCTAATAAGAAATGTATTTATGAGAACGCTGTAAGTACAGGAGTGGTTTGCTCAGTGTTAATGAATACACAACTAGTCAGTGACAACTGTTTGGAGTTTGTGACAGCAACTATGTCACCTTATTATAGTATTATAGACACTATGTCCTGGTATTTACTATGATCGTCTATGTAGAAGAACCCCTTACAGTATTATAGACACTATGTCCTGGGATTTACTATGATTACTATGTCCTGGGATTTACAGATTACATGTGCACATTCGTGGGGTCATAATAGTTTGTAGCTCAAACCATTCAGACTTTACATAACTTTTTATGAGAAAGAACCGTTTTCACGATCCGCCCTTGTCTCACAAACACCGCTCTAGCTCAGCGTACGTTAATTGCACAAAAGTCTGTAGCTCAAACACACAATGTTTAAAAGGGTTTGGAAGCCCTAAATCATGTTGGCCTGATTGTGGGACTCAAATAGATGAGATGATGAGATGATGAGAGAGAGATGGTGAAGAGAGAGAGAGGTGGTAGAGAGAGAGGAGAGACAAAGGGGAGAAAGAAAGGTAAAGAGAGAGAGAGGTGGTAGAGAGAGAGGAGAGACAGAGGGGAGAAAGAAAGGTAGAGAGAGAGGTGGTAGAGAGAGAGAGAGAGAGGTGGTAGAGAGAGGTGGTAGAGAGAGAGAGGTGGTAGAGAGAGAGAGAGAGGTGGTAGAGAGAGAGAGGTGGTAGAGAGAGAGAGAGAGAGGTGGTAGAGAGAGAGAGAGAGGTAGTAGAGAGAGAGAGAGAGAGGTAGTAGAGAGAGAGAGAGAGAGGTGGTAGAGAGAGAGAGAGAGAGAGGTGGTAGAGAGAGGTGGTAGAGAGAGAGAGAGAGAGAGAGAGAGGTGGTAGAGAGAGAGAGAGAGGTGGTAGAGAGAGAGAGAGAGAGGTAGGAGAGAGAGAGAGAGGTAGTAGAGAGAGAGAGAGAGAGGTGGTAGAGAGAGAGAGAGAGAGAGAGAGAGAGAGAGGTGGTAGAGAGAGAGAGAGAGAGAGGTGGTAGAGAGAGAGAGAGAGAGAGAGAGAGGTGGTAGAGAGAGAGAGAGAGAGAGAGAGAGGTGGTAGAGAGAGAGAGAGAGAGAGAGAGAGAGAGGTGGTAGAGAGAGAGAGAGAGAGAGAGAGAGAGGTGGTAGAGAGAGAGAGAGAGAGAGGTGGTAGAGAGAGAGAGAGAGAGAGGTGGTAGAGAGAGAGAGAGAGAGAGAGGTGGTAGAGAGAGAGAGAGAGAGAGAGAGAGAGAGAGGTGGTAGAGAGAGAGAGAGAGAGAGGTGGTAGAGAGAGGTGGTAGAGAGAGAGAGAGAGAGAGAGAGAGGTGGTAGAGAGAGAGAGAGAGAGAGAGGTGGTAGAGAGAGAGAGAGAGAGAGAGAGGTGGTAGAGAGAGAGAGAGACAGAGGAATGTATTTTGTAGTGTTCCAATAGGGCTCTGGACCAAGTTAGGATGGGAGACGTTTAAATGTCATGAAATTGAAAATGGTTTATCTGAACTCATCATAATTGTAGTGCATCTGCTGTGTGTTAGGCTGTGTCAGGTCATGCTGTGTGTTGGGCTGTGTCAGGTCATGCTGTGTGTCGGGCTGTGTCAGGTCATGCTGTGTGTTGGGCTGTGTCAGGTCATGCTGTGTGTTGGGCTGTGTCAGGTCATGCTGTGTGTTGGGCTGTGTCAGGTCATGCTGTTGGGCTGTGTGTTGGGCTGTGTCAGGTCATGCTGTGTGTTGGGCTGTGTCAGGTCATGCTGTGTGTTGGGCTGTGTCAGGTCATGCTGTGTGTTGGGCTGTGTCAGGTTATGCTGTGTGTTGGGCTGTGTCAGGTTATGCTGTGTGTTGGGCTGTGTGTTGGGCTGTGTCAGGTCATGCTATGTGTTGGGCTGTGTCAGGTTATGCTGTGTCAGGTTATGCTGTGTCAGGTCATGCTGTGTGTTGGGCTGTGTCAGGTCATGCTGTGTGTTGGGCTGTGTGTTGGGCTGTGTCAGGTCATGCTGTGTGTTGGGCTGTGTGTTGGGCTGTGTCAGGTCATGCTGTGTGTTGGGCTGTGTGTTGGGCTGTGTGTTGGGCTGTGTGTTGGGCTGTGTCAGGTTATGCTGTGTCAGGTCATGCTGTGTGTTGGGCTGTGTCAGGTCATGCTGTGTGTTGGGCTGTGTGTTGGGCTGTGTGTTGGGCTGTGTGTTGGGCTGTGTCAGGTTATGCTGTGTCAGGTTATGCTGTGTGTTGGGCTGTGTGTTGGGCTGTGTCAGTTCATGCTGTGTGTTGGGCTGTGTCAGGTCATGCTCTGTGTTGGGCTGTGTCAGGTTATGCTGTGTGTTGGGCTGTGTGTTGGGCTGTGTCAGTTCGGGCTGTGTGTTGGGCTGTGTCAGTTCATGCTGTGTTTTGGGCTGTGTCAGGTCATGCTCTGTGTTGGGCTGTGTCAGGTCATGCTGTGTGTTGGGCTGTGTCAGGTCATGCTGTGTGTTGGGCTGTGTGTTGGGCTGTGTCAGTTCATGCTGTGTGTTGGGCTGTGTCAGGTCATGCTGTGTGTTGGGCTGTGTCAGGTTATGCTGTGTCAGGTCATGCTGTGTGTTGGGCTGTGTCAGGTCATGCTGTGTGTTGGGCTGTGTGTTGGGCTGTGTCAGTTCATGCTGTGTGTTGGGCTGTGGACATTCCTGCAGTCAGCATGCCAGTTGTACGCTCCCTCAAAATTTGAGACATCTGTGGCATTGTGTTGTGTGACAAAACTGCACATTTTAGGGTGTCCTTTTATTGTCCCCAGCACAAGGTGCACCTCTGTAATGACCATGGTGTTTAATCAGCTTCTTGATATGCCATACCTGTCAGGTGGCTGGATTGTTTTGCAAAGGAGAAATGCTCACTAACAGGGATTAGAGAGAGAGAGAGAGAGAGCGAGACCGTCCCTGTCCTAGATTTCACACGTGGACTTTATTTAATTAACTAATTATGTGACTTCTGAAGGTAATTGGTTTCACCAGATCTTACTTAAGGGTTTCATAGCAAACTTTGTTTTTAAATTTTCCATTTCACTTCACCAAGATGGACTATTTTGTGTATGTCCATGACATGAAATCCAAACAAATATCAATTTAAATTACAGGCTGTAATGCAACACAATAGGAAAAACGTCAAGCGGGATGAATACTTTTGCCAGGCACAGTACCACCACAGAATGATGCTGGCACTAGGACCGCACTCAACCAAATATATAAGGCCATAAGCAAACAAGAAAATGCTAACCCAGAAGCAGCGCTCCTAGTGGCCAGGGACTTTAATGCAGGCAAACGTAAATCAGTTTTACCTAATTTCTATCAGCATGTTAAATGTGCAACCAGAGGGAATAAAACTATAGACCACATTCACTCCACACACAGAGATGCATACAAAGCTCTCCCCTTCCCTCCATTTGGCAAATCTGACCATAATTCTATCCTCCTGATTCCTGCTTACAAGCAATTAAAGCAGGAAGTACCAGTGACTCGCTCAATACGGAAGTGGTCAGATAAAGCGGATGCTACGCTACAGGACCGTTTTGCAGCACAGACTGGAAAATGTTCCGGGATTCATCCAATGGCGTTGAGGAATATACCACCTCAGTCATCAGCTTCATCAATAAATGCATCGATGACATCGTCCCCACAGTGACCGTACGTACATACCCCAAACAGGAGCCATGGATTACAGGCAACATCCACATCAAGCTAAAGACTAGAGTTGTTGCTTTCAAGGAGCGGGACACTAATCAGGACTCCTATAAGCAATCCCGCTATGCCCTCAGACGAAAAATCAAACAAGCAAAGCGTCAATACAGGATTAAGACTGCACCGGGTCTGACGCTTGTTGGATGTGGCATTGCTTGAAAACTATTACAGACTACAAAGGGAAACCCAGACGCGAGCTGCCCAGTGACACGAGCCTACCAGACGAGCTAAATGCCATTTATGCTTGCTTCGAGGCAAGCAACACTGAAGCATGCATGAGAGCACCAGCTGTTCTGGATGACTGTGTGATAACGCTCGACGTAGTCGATGTGAGCAAGACCTTTAAACAGGTCAACATTCACAAAGCTGCGGGACCAGATGGATTACCAGGACATGTAAATCAGCTGGCAAGTGTCTTCACTGACATTTTCAAGCTCTCCCTGACTGAGTCTGTAATACCTACATGTGTCAAGCAGACCACCATAGTCCCTGTGCCCAAGGAAGCGAAGGTAACCTGTAGCACTTACGTCGGTAGCCATGAAGTACTTTGAAAGGCTGGTCATGGCTCACATCAACAGCATCCTCCCAGATACCCTAGACCCACTCCAATTTGCCTACTGCCCCAACAGATCCACAGATGACACAATCTCAATCGCACTCCACACTGCTCTTTCCCACCTGGACAAAAGCAACACCTATGTGAGAATGCTGTTCACTGACTACAGCTCAGCGTTCAAAACCATAGTGCCCACGAAGCTCATCACTAAGCCAAGGACCCTGGGACTCAACACCTCCCTCTGCAACTGGATCCTGGACTTCCTGATGGGCCGCCCCCAGGTGGTAAGAGTAGGCAACAAAACTTCTGCCACGCTGATCCTCAACACTGGGGCCCCTCAGGGGTGTGTACTTACTCCCTCTCTTGTACTCCCTGTTCACCCACTACTGCATGGCCAAACACGACTCTACAACTCTACTTTTAAAAATCCACCTTTCCAGAAACAAGTCTCTCACTCACACCCCCTTCAGCCCCCGGCTGTTAATTGATTGCCCCCCATCTATCTTCAGAGTTCGTACTGTTAGGTGACCTAAACTGGGACATGCTTATGTAACAGTATAACTTCAAACCATCCCCTCGCCCATACCCGGGCGTGAACCACATCAACAACAGTCACCCTCGAAGCATCGTTACCCATCGCTCCACAAAAGCCGCGGCCCCGGTCAACAGCACTGGACACCCCCCACAGCAACGCGCCCAAGCCTTCCCCATTTCTCCTTCTCCCAAATCCAGTCAGCTGATGATCTGAAAAAGCTGCAAAAAATGGACCCCTACAAATCAGCTGGGCTAGACAATCTGGACACTTTCTTTTCAAAGATTATCTGCCGAAATTGTTGCCACCCCTATTACTAGCCTGTTCAACCTCTCTTTCATGTCGTCTTAGATTCCCAAAGATTGGAAAGCAGCTGCGGTCATCCCCCTCTTCAAAGTGGGGGACACTCTTGGCCCAAACTGCTACAGACCTATATCTATCCTACCCTGCCTTTTCTAAGGTCTTCGAAAGCCAAGTCAACAAACAGATTACCGACCATTTCGAATCTCACCATACCTTCTCTGCTATGCAATCTGGTTTCAGAGCTGGTCATGGGTGCACCTCAGCCACGCTCAAGGTCCCTAACCGCCATCGAGAAGAAACATTACTGTGCAGCCGTATTCATTGATCTGGCCAAGGCTTTCGACTCTGTCAATCACCACATCCTCATCGGCAGACTTGACAGCCTTGGTTTCTCAAATGATTGCCTCGCCTGGTTAACCAACTACTTCTCTGATAGAGTTCAGTGTGTCCAATCGGAGGGTTTGCTGTCCGGACCTCTGGCAGTCTCTATGGGGGTGCCACAGGGTTCAATTCTTGGACCGACTCTCTTCTCTGTATACATCAATGATGTCGCTCTTGCTGCTGGTGAGTCTCTGATCCACCTCTACACAGGAGACACCATTCTGTATACTTCTGGCCCTTCTTTGGACACTGTGTTAACAACCCTCCAGGCAAGCTTCAATGCCATACAACTCTCCTTCCGTGGCCTCCAATTGCTCTTAAATACAAGTTAATCTAAATGCATGCTCTTCAACCGATCGCTGCCTGCACCTGCCCGCCTGTCCAACATCACTACTCTGGACGGATCTGACTTAGAATACGTGGACAACTACAAATACCTAGGTGTCTGGTTAGACTGTAAACTCTCCTTCCAGACCCACATCAAACATCTCCAATCCGAAGTTAAATCTAGAATTGGCTTCCTATTTCGCAACAAAGCATCCTTCACTCATGCTGCCAAACATACCCTTGTAAAACTGACCATCCTACCAATCCTCGACTTCGGCGATGTAATTTACAAAAAAGCCTCCAATACCCTACTCAACAAATTAGATGCAGTCTATCACAGTGCAATCCGTTTTGTCACCAAAGCCCCATATACTACACACCATTGCGACCTGTACGCTCTCGTTGTCCGGCCCTCGCTTCATACTCGTCGCCAAACCCACTGGCTCCATGTCATCTACAAGACCCTGCTAGGTAAAGTCCCCCCTTATCTCAGCTCGCTGGTCACCATAGCATCACCCACCTGTAGCACGCACTCCAGCAGGTATATCTCTCTGGTCACCCCCAAAACCAATTATTTCTTTGGCCGCCTCTCCTTCCAGTTCTCTGCTGCCAATGACTGGAACTAACTAAAAAAATCTCTGAAACTGGAAACACTTATCTCCCTCACTAGCTTTAAGCACCAACTGTCAGAGCAGCTCACAGATTACTGCACCTGCACATAGCCCACCTATAATTTAGCCCAAACAACTACCTCTTTCCCTACTGTATTTATTTTATTTTGCTCCTTTGCACCCCATTATTTTTTCTACTTTGCACATTCTTCCACTGCAAATCTACCATTCCAGTGTTTTACTTGCTATATTGTATTTACTTTGCCACCATGGCCTTTTTTTGCCTTTACCTCCCTTATCTCACCTCATTTGCTCACATCGTATATAGACTTGTTTATACTGTATTATTGACTGTATGTTTGTTTTACTCCATGTGTAACTCTGTGTAGTTGTGTGTGTTGACCTGCCTTGCTTTATGTTGGCCAGTTCGTAATTGTAAATGAGAACTTGTTCTCAACTTGCCTACCTGGTTAAATAAAGGTGAAATAAAAAAAATTAAAAACGGACTCTTATCGATTCTTGATTTCGGCGATGTCATTTACAAAATAACCTTCCAACACTACTCAGTCTCTATCCAATTTGCTATCACAGTGCCACCCGTTTTGTCACCAAAGCCCCATATACTACCCAACGCTGCGACCTGTATGCTCTCGTTGGCTGGCCCTCACTACATATTCATTGCCAAACCCACTGCCTCCAGGTCATCTAAAAGCTAGGTAAAGCCCCGCCTTATCTCAGCTCAATGGTCACCATAGCAACACCAACCCGTAGCACGCGCTCCAACAGGTATATTTCACTGGTCATCCCCAAAGCCAACACTTCCTTTGACCGCCTTTCCTTCCAGTTCTGGGATGAATTGCAAACATCACTGAAGCTGGAGTCTTATATCTCCCTCTCTAACTTTAAGCATCAGCTGTCAGAGCAGCTTTCCGATCACTGTATCTGTACACATCCAATCTGTAAATAGCAAACCCAGCTACCTTATCCCCATATTGTTACTTATCCTCTTGCTCTTTTACACCCCAGTATCTCTACTTGCACATCATCATCTGCACATCTCACTACAGTGTTAATGCTAAATTGTAATTATTTCACCTCCATTTGCCTATGTATTGCCTTACCTCCCTACTCTTCTACATTTGCACACACTGTACATAGAGTTTTCTCCAAGTCTAGGACCAAAAGGCTCCTTAACAGCTTCTACCCCCAAGCCATAAAACTGCTGGACAATTAATAAAATGGCCACCGGACTATTTACATTGACCCCCCCCCTCCATTTATTTTGTACACTGCTGTTATCATGTTATTGTGTTACTTTTTATTATTTTTTTACTTTAGTTTATGTGGTAAATATTTTCTTAACTCTTCTTGAACTGCACTGTTGGCTAAGGGCTTGTAAGTAGGCATTTCACGGTAAGGTCTACACACGTGACAAATAAAGTTTGATTTGATCTGCCAGATTTTGTTACCGGGAACTCTGACCCACTCTTCTCCCCTCTCTAGGTGATCTATCGCGCCCTGTCCCCCTGGTACTCATTGGACCCCTACGGCCCAGCAGCCCAGACTCAGTTGATGGTCACCAACCTGCGGGTGCGTCTGCTGCAGCGCCAGCCTTGCCCCTGCCAGGCTAAAGACCCAGATATCCAGGCACTGCCCACGAACCATTATGCCATCTATGACTTCATCGTCAAGGGCAGCTGCCTCTGCAACGGGCACGCCGAGCACTGTGTGCCAGCCAATGGGTACCGCCCCGCCAGGCAGAGGATCAATCACGTGGTGAGTAAGGGTGAAGAGCAGCACGAACAACCAATCACAACTGATCACTTATCTCTGTGTCTATTAGCGCTTCTCCAAAAGACTGCAATCACCATGTCACTCTGTTAACAAAAACAGTCAGACATGTTGTGTATTTGTGTGTGTGTGTGTGTGTGTGTGTGTGTGTAAATGTGTTATTGTTTCTGGCACTCTCCATTCCCACCACCACTTGGGTTCTACATCTGTGTAGTGGTGCTTTAATGCGGAGCCTCTAGGCTTTACTGAAGACTATATTTACCCACAGATTTACCTTCCATTACGGGATTATGACTATGAGGAAACCTTAATTATAGTGTAAAATATAGTAGCTTCAACATATTTTTCCCACTGAGAGTAGAAACTGCCAGTGGAATTACATCAGCATTTCTCATATAGTAAACATTGGAGGCTTTAGTCAAACAGTGGTGGGAAGATAACTAAGAGTGTTCCACACTTCACTGTGCAATCCACATGTACTGCAAAGTAGAAAGATAACTAAGAGTGTTCCACACTTCACTGTGCAATCCACATGTACTGCAAAGTAGAAAGATAACTAAGAGTGTTCCACACTTCACTGTGCAATCCACATGTACTGCAAAGTAGAAAGATAACTAAGAGTGTTCCACACTTCACTGTGCAATCCACATGTACTGCAAAGTAGAAAGATAACTAAGAGTGTTCCACACTTCACTGTGCAATCCACATGTACTGCAAAGTAGAAAATACACTGCTGCACTTGCTATTTTAGCATGTAGATCTTGGTGGGTCAAAAATCATTTTTTTTGTTTTTTTAGAAGCATGCTAGTAAAGCCACTACAACAATACTAAACAATACATTCATTGCACTATAACGGCGACAAGCAGTGCCCACAAATGTTTTAAGGTCGACACAAAAGCTGTCCCAACAGCAGAGCTTTCTTTTCAGCACCATGGAGTGAATCCTGACACCTGGCTATCACCTGGCTATCAGAGGAGCCTTGTCTGGCAGCGAAAACATGAATTCAGCCGGCTATCACCTGGCTATCACCTGGCTATCAGCGGAGTCTTGTCTGGCAGCCTCGTTTTACTGCCTCTTTAAAAAACATAGCTGATGTGGCTGACCATATCTCCCATCTTCCTATCATTTATGCAGCAGCAGATAAGACATGGTTTGGACTCACCGTGCGGAGGTCATCAAAGAAAAAGATGTTCAACTCCGAGTTGGATGACCGTCTGACTTCCCAGTTGCGATGCTTGCAGTTAGCCACTGTCACCGATTCCTTCCAAACAACTCATTGTTGAATTTGCGATTTTCGAACTTGTTGTGTAATGTTTATATCCAGTGGCCGATGAGCACCGATATGTTTTATCTATCATTTATCTTCATTATCTATCTTCATATGACAAGGATTAAAAAGGATTTTCCAGTAGATTGTCTACTTTATTTATGACGATGACTGCTAGCTAAGATTTTAGAAAGTAAGACGTTGACAGTCCAATCAAAGCTACTGTAGATATGTCATTTGACGTCATTTTATCGGACCTTGAGCCTTCTTGGAAGGGAACTTCTAATGTAACTCTATGGCAGTAGCCAAACGGCTTCTTGATGTCTACCCATACTCAAGGTTGGTGACAGTGTCCCCATGAGTGACAGAACACTGAACCAATCACGGTGCAATGCTGCTATTTTTTGCTGGCCTGCCCCATCATCACAGAAAGCACTGAGCTAGGCTGAAACACCTGCATTTTGGAGCTGCCTGTTTGTATGCAGCTTTATTAGCTCAATGATATATATATATATATATATATATATATATATATATATATATATATATATATATATATATATATATATATATATATATATATATATATATATATATATATAAAAAATTACATTGTTTGCAAACTGATATGTATTAATGCCAAAATAACACGCAATACAGGCAAGCCCGCCCACATTTTTTAAATTATATATATTTATTTAGGGGGGGGGGGCTTACCTGTTTTGCATGTTATTTTGGCATTGATACGTGTCACATATCAATTTGCAAACAATATACATATATTTTTTGGGGGTGCAAAATATTTGTGTGTATCTATCTGTGTTCCCTATTACAGTAAATATTGCTTTCTCTCTCCCCTGCGGCAGGTCCATGGGAGATGTGGGTGTGACTGTGTGTAACCGTAATTCAGTAATACATACATAATACACTGCTCTCTCCCCTGCGGCAGGTCCATGGGAAATGTGTGTGTAAACACAACACTGCCGGCGACCACTGTGAGCACTGTGTTCCCCTCTACAACGACCAACCCTGGCAAGCTGCCAACGGCATCATAGGAGCACCTCGTGAATGCAAGAGTGAGTCTTGCAAGGCCAGGAAGGTCAACCAGCAGAACCGCGTACACAACAAGTACATTACCCGATACACACAGCCGGATGTCTTTTTTTTGAATTAGTAGTAGTTGTAGAATTCAGTAGGTATATCTTCTTTTACCTATTCAATGCTCTCAAAGGGATCTGTCTTGTTTTGTTGTTGTTGAAACAGTCACATTCAGAAATGACCCCTTGGTGCACATGTCAATGAAACCTAGTATCTTTACTTTACCTTTGAGAGAAAGTGTAACGGTTCTCTTGTGGTGAAGGAGAGGCGGACCAAAACGCAGCGTGGTGGTTATTCATTGTATTTTAATGAAGACACTATACATGAATAAACGAACGAAAACAAGAAACGTGAAAACTCAAAACAGCCCTATCTGGTGCAGGTACAAAGACAGGAACAATCACCCACAAACACACAGTGAAACCCAGGCTACCTAAGTATGATTCTCAATCAGAGACAACTAATGACACCTGCCTCTGATTGAGAACCATACTAGGCCGAAAACATAGAAAAACAAACAGACTGCCCACCCAACTCACGCCCTGACCATACTAAATAAATACACAACAAAGGAAATAAAGGTCAGAACGTGACAGAAAGGAAGCAATGGGAAAACAGAAATGCTTTTAAGGTGGTATTCTGACTAGAGACCTTTGCTCTTAACTCAAATTGTGTTGTACAAGTCTCCCATTGACGTCAATAATGATTTACATGAAAGTCAAGAGTTTTGCACGATTATCTTAGGCGCTTCCTCTTTTCTTTTACAGAGTGCAAGTGTAACAGCCATGCAGATAGCTGTCACTTTGACCGTGGTGTGTGGCTGGCGTCGGGACGGCGTAGTGGGACTGTGTGTGACGTCTGCCACCACAACACAGAGGGCAGACACTGCCAGAGCTGCCGTAGAGGGTTCTACAGACACCCCAGCAGACCTAGCTCTGCCGCTGACTCCTGCACACGTAAGAGGACAAAACATACCCTCTGCCTGTCCAGATAGCAGGGAACAGAGGTCAAAACATACCTTCTGCCTGTCCGGATAGCAGGGAACAGAGGTCAAATCATTCAGATAGCAGGGAACAGAGGTCAAATCATTCAGATAGCAGGGAACAGAGGTCAAATCATTCAGATAGCAGGGAACAGAGGTCAAATCATTCAGATAGCAGGGAACAGAGGTCAAATCATTCAGATAGCAGGGAACAGAGGTCAAATCATTCAGATAGCAGGGAACAGAGGTCAAATCATTCAGATAGCAGGGAACAGAGGTCAAATCATTCAGATAGCAGGGAACAGAGGTCAAATCATCCAGATAGCAGGGAACAGCGGTCAAGTCATCCAGATAGCAGGGAACAGAGGTCAAATCATAGATATGCGTTTATGGTTGTGCAATCAATTAGACCATGCCCATCTTATTTTGGCCAACTTCCTGATCCTGCTTTGTAGTATACCCCTCAGACCATGGTAACAACATAGTAACAACGTAGTAACAACGTAGTAACAACACACTAACAACGTAGTAACAACGTAGTAACAACACACTAACAACGTAGTAACAACAATGTAAAAACATAGTAATACCATAGTATCAACAAAGTAATGTAGTAACAACATAGTAATAACATAGTAATAACATAGTAACAACAAAGTAATGTAGTAACAACATAGTAATAACATAGTAATAACATAGTAACAACAAAGTAATGTAGTAACAACATAGTAATAACATAGTAATAACATAGTAACAACAAAGTAATGTAGTAACAACATAGTAACAATGTAGTAATAACATAGTAACAACAAAGTAATGTAGTAACAACATAGTAATAACATAGTAATAACATAGTAACAACAAAGTAACAACATAGTAATGTAGTAACAACATAGTAACGACTAACTAGCAACGTAGTAACAACAAACTATCAACGTAGTAACAACGTAGTAAAAACATTAACAACAAACTAACATTGTAGTAACAACAAACTAACAACGTAGTAACAACAAACTAACAACATAGTAACAACGTAGTAAAAACATAGTGACAATGTAGTAACAACGTAATAACAACGTAATAACAACGTAATAACAACGTAACAACGTAGTAACAACGTAATACCATAGTAACAACGTAGTAACAACGTAATAACATAGTAATAACATAGTAACAACAAAGTAATGTAGTAACAACATAGTAATAACATAGTAATAACATAGTAACAACAAAGTAATGTAGTAACAACATAGTAATAACATAGTAATAACATAGTAACAACAAAGTAACAACATAGTAATGTAGTAACAACATAGTAACGACTAACTAGCAACGTAGTAACAACAAACTATCAACGTAGTAACAACGTAGTAAAAACATTAACAACAAACTAACATTGTAGTAACAACAAACTAACAACGTAGTAACAACAAACTAACAACATAGTAACAACGTAGTAAAAACATAGTGACAATGTAGTAACAACGTAGTACCAATGTAGTAACAATGTAGTAACAACGTAATAACAACGTAATAACAACGTAACAACGTAGTAACAACGTAATACCATAGTAACAACGTAGTAACAACGTAATAACATAGTAATACCATAGTAACAATGTAGTAACAACGTAATAACATAGTAACAATGTAGTAACAACATAGTAACAATGTAGTAACAACAAACTAACAATGTAGTAACAACGTAATAACATAGTAACAACGTAATAACATAGTGACTACGTAGTAACATAGTAATAACGTAGTAACGGCGTAGTAATGGCGTAGTAACAACGTAGTGACAACGTAATAGCGTAGTAACAACGTAGTAACAATATAGTAACAGCGTAGTAACAACATAGTAACGATGTAGTAACAACGTAGTAGCAACGTAGTAACAACGTAGTAGCAACGTAGTAACAATATAGTAACAACGTAGTAACAATATAGTAACAACATAGTAACAACGTAGTAACAACGTAGTAACAATATAGTAACAGCGTAGTAACAATGTAGTAACAACGTAGTAACAACGTAGTAACAGCGTAGTAACAACGCAGTAACAACGTAGTAACAATATAGTAACAGCGTAGTAACAGCGGAGTAACAATATAGTAACAACGTAGTAACAATGCAGTAACAACGTAGTAGCAACGTAGTAACAATATGGTAACAACGTAGTAACAATATAGTAACAACGTAGTAACAACATAGTAACAACGTAGTAACAACGTAGTAACAACGTAGTAACGACGTAGTAACGACGTAGTAACAGCGTAGTAACAACGCAGTAACAACGTAGTAACAATATAGTAACAACGGAGTAACAATATAGTAACAACGTAGTAACAATGTAGTAACAACGTAGTAGCAACGTAGTAACAATATAGTAGCAACGTAGTAACAATATAGTAACAACGTAGTAACAACGTAGTAACAACGTAGTAACAACGTAGTAACAACATAGTAACAACATAGTAACAACGTAGTAACAACGTAGTAACAACGTAGTAACAACGTAGTAACGATGTAGTAACAACAAGTCAGACATTGTCTACAGCAGTGATAGTCATTAATGCTCTTGAGGAGGTGCAGCACCGCAGGTCTGCACTCCTGCTCAGCAGTGAAACACCTGATTCAGGTGTCATCAGGGTGTTGAAGAGCAGTTGATTAGTTGAATCAGGTGTGATGACGGCACTAAGCTGAAACTAAAACATGCAGTAGTGGAAGGTTAGTGGTAGGTAGTCTGGCGGTTAGAGCGTTGGGGGCCAGCCACTGAAAGGACTTGTACCCGAAAGATTGCATCCCTGAGCTGACAAGGTAAAAATCTGTCGTTCTGCCCCTGAACAAGGCAGTTAACCCACTGTTCTTAGGCCGTCATTGAAAATATGAATTTGACTTGCCTAGTTAAATAAAAGGTAAATAATATAGAACCACTGCGACCACAATGTTATTGCCAACTTATACAATACTGACAATACGAGTACTTTTCAGTGCGGTTCTAGAAGATCAACCACATCTTTGAGGAATGTGACAGTAATTGAAAACAATAGATGAGTTTCCCATAGTCCATGCCCGGCACATTTTTCCCATTCCTGTCCTTTTCCCCAGGCATGCTCTTTCGCTTCGGTCTTTTAAAGAACAAACCAACTGTGTTTGAGAGAAAGAGAAACACAAGTGTGCTCACACACTTGCACGCATACACACACACATACATGCATACATACACACACAGATACTGTACACACACACACACACACATATACATACATGCATGCACACATACATACATACATACATACATACAGATACATACATACATACATACATACAGACACATACACACACACACATACATACACACATACATACGTACACACAGGCACGCAAACGCACACATGCACACACACATTCACACACACACACTAAAAACCTATCCTTCACCAGGAGAGTCATCAACCAGTAAAAATGTCAGTGTGGAGGGAGAATTATTTACTTTTTGCTTTTACAGTAGTGTGTTTTTACAGTAGTAGTGTGTTTTTACAGTAGTAGTGTGTTTTTACAGTAGTAGTGTGTTTTTACAGTGGTGTGATGTATCCTCAGGGTTAAATACATACTCCCGTGCGTGCGTGTGCTGTTGTATGGAATTAAGTATATTTTTTCTGAATAAAGTCAAGAAACCTATCCCGAGGGCCACACTATTAAAGACATGAATAAATGAGCTCCGTATGTTGGATATAATGGTAGGAATGTGCTAAACTCTCCCTCTCTGATCTGTTCTGTTTGTCCCTCCTCTCACCCCATACCAACAGCATGTGCCTGCCACCCTGTAGGGTCTAGACCCGCGATCTCAGGTGGCCAGGACCTCTGTAACCCTAGCAACGGGGCATGCACCTGCAGATCGGGCGTGGGCGGACCTCTCTGTGACAGATGCATTGTAGGGTTCTGGGGCTTCCATGGTTACGGGTGCAGACCGTGTGACTGTACAGGTGGGGACTGTGACCCCTACACCGGGGACTGCTTGTCTGGGTAAGTGTCTATGGATTCATATAGTAGGCTGCGTTCCAAATAGCACCCTATATTCTCTATTGGCCCTGTTCAAATGTATAGTGAACAGGGAGCCATTTGAGACAGAGACTATGCATATTCACTAGTGCTTTTAGTATACTGTAACTCACCTGAAAGTCTCTCATTGACATCAATGAATAATTAATCAGACGCTTATCCCGAACCTGAATCAGACCCTTAATGAAGTAGTCTCCTCTACCCAGACGTCTCTCTCTGTGGTGTATTCTCCTCTCTCTGTGGTGTAGTCTCCTCTCTCTGTGGTGTACTCTCCTCTACCCAGACGGCTCTCTCTGTGGTGTAGTCTCTACCCAGATGGCTCTTTCTGTGGTGTAGTCTCCTCCCTCTGTGGTGTAGTCTCCTCCCTCTGTGGTATAGTCTCCTCTCTCTGTGGTGTAGTCTCCTCTACCCAGACGGCTCTCTCTGTGGTGTAATCTCCTCTACCCAGACGGCTCTCTCTGTGGTGTAGTCTCCTCTACCCAGACGGCTCTCTCTGTGGTGTAGTCTCCTCTACCCAGACGGCTCTCTCTGTGGTGTAGTCTCCTCTACCCAGACGGCTCTCTCTGTGGTGTAGTCTCCTCTACCCAGACGGCTCTCTCTGCGGTTTAGTCTCCTCTACCCAGACGGCTCTCTCTGTGGTGTAATCTCCTCTACCCAGACGGCTCTCTCTGTGGTGTAGTCTCCTCTACCCAGACGGCTCTCTCTGTGGTGTAGTCTCCTCTACCCAGACTGCTCTCTCTGTGGTGTAGTCTCCTCTACCCAGACGGCTCTCTCTGTGGTGTAGTCTCCTCTACCCAGACGGCTCTCTCTGCGGTTTAGTCTCCTCTACCCAGATGGCTCTCTCTGTGGTGTAGTCTCCTCTACCCAGACGGCTCTCTCTGCGGTTTAGTCTCCTCTACCCAGACGGCTCTCTCTGTGGTGTAGTCGCTACCCAGGCGATTCTCTCTGTGGCGTAGTCTCCTCTCTCTGCGGTGGAGTCTCTACCCAGGCGGCTCTCTCTGTGGTGTAGTCTCCTCTACCCAGACGGCTCTCTCTGTGTAGTCTCCTCTACCCAGACGGCTCTCTCTGTGGTGTAGTCTCCTCTACCCAGAATGCTCTCTCTGTGGTGTAGTCTCTACCCAGGCGATTCTCTCTGTGGTGTAGTCTCCTCTTTCTGTGGTGGAGTCTCTACACAGGCGGCTCTCTCTGTGGTGTAGTCTCCTCTCTCTCTGGTGGAGTCTCTACACAGGCAGCTCTCTCTATGTTGTAGTCTCTACCCAGGCGGCTCTCTGTGGTGTAGTCTCCTCTCTCTGTGGTGTAGTCTCTACCCAGACGGCTCTCTCTGTGGTGTAGTCTCCTCTCTCAGTGGTGTCGTCTCCTCTACCCAGACGGCTCTCTTTGTGGTGTCGTCTCCTCTACCCCGACGGCTCTCTCAGTGGTGTCGTCTCCTCTCTCTGTGGTGTAGTCTCTACCCAGACGGCTCTCTCTGTGGTGTAGTCTCTATCCAGACGGCTCTCTTTGTGGTGTAGTCTCCTCTCTCTGTGGTGTAGTCTCCTCTATCCAGACGACTCTCTCTGTGGTGTAGTCTCCTCCCTCTGTGGTGTAGTCTCCTCTATCCAGACGGCTCTCTCTGCCATAGCAATTGAACCTGGGGATGACGTTATTAATGGAGTAGTCTTTATCTTAATGCAAAGTAAGTATGTAGAGGTGTATTCATGGATTGTATGGCTAGCAGGCAGTGCTATGTTTGACCAGAGTTTCCTCTGTGGTGTTTTGTGTTGTGATGTGATGTGTTGTGTTCCAGCTCAGATCTGGACGTGTACTATACAGGAGGTGACAGCCACATACACAGAGGACCTAGCAGTAGTGAGCTAGCAACACTGTTTAGGGTGGAGGAGCTGTTCTCTGCACTGCACCACTCTGGTGAGTCATGGGTTATACACAAAAGCATGGGCACGCATGTAGGCACGCACACATGCAAGAAAGCAGACACACTCACACACATCTATACACACACACACATCTATACACCCACACGGAAATATAATTTATAAGCGTAATGTAATGTACAGTACATGTTATTGTTTTCCCTGTCTTTCCAGAGAAATGTCAGTGTAAGGTGGTGCCTATAGGCAGCCCCAAACTCTTCTGTGCCAACGAGTATGACTACGGTAGGTGGGACATACAGTAATATTAAGAAAGATACGCGTGGGAAAAGTTCCTGGGAAAAACAATAATATTAATCTTAGCATTGTCCATGCATGCTAAAAAGCCAAATGTCTTAATTTGTCTCCTGTGGATCCACCTGGTGTTGTGCTCTTTCTTTTGTCTGAGAACTTTACAAGATATGAAAAGACTTAAACAATAGGAGAACATAAAGCAGAGTTGGTTGTAGATCAAAAGGAGATGTTTGAGGTTAACCACTCCTATGTTAGCCAACTCCCACGGGCCTGATATGCATAACAACGACCATAGAAGTTGGCTATAAAGCACAAACAAATCTGGGACCAGACTGTAGTGAACGATGCCAGCAGAATGGAAAAGGAACCCCCCCCCCCCCCTCCTGTTTGTAGTGGCAATTGAACCGCTTGCAGAACGAATTAGACAGGACCCAAACGTAACAGGTATCAGTGTTGGTAAACATGAATATCAATTTTACTTATTTGCCGATGATCTACTGGCAAGATGGCGGTGACAGACATGGCAGCTTTGCTTCTAACTCTTAAGCAACTTTGCAGTATTTTGTTTTTGGGGTGTTATTTCTTACATTATTAGCCCAGAATGTTTTTTGTGTTATTACATACAGCCGGAAAGAACATTTTGATATCAGAGCGGCGGCATTACGAACCAGGAACACGACTTTCCCGAATTGGATCCTTTGTTCGTACCCCCAGGGCAATTTAATTTATCCCAGAAGCTGCTCCAAGACGCCACCGGCGGAGAGAGGTATTTGGAGTGGACTTGTAGTCTGGCTCAGGAGGCGTGCACGCCATCCACAGCTTCCTAGTATATTAATTGCTAATGTTCAGTCTCTGGACAATAAAGTGGACAAGCTCAGGGCGAGGATCTCCTTCCAGAGAGACATCAGGGACTGTAACATACTCTGTTTCATGGAATAATGGCTCTCTCTGGAAATACTGTCCCCGTCCATACAGCCAGCTGGGTTCTCAGTACATCGCACAGACAGGAATAAAGAACTCTCCGGGAAGAGGAAGGGCAGTGGTATGTTTCATGATTAACCACTCAGGGTGTGATTGTGATAACATACAGAAACTCAAGTCCTTTTGTTCACCCAACCTAGAATACCTCACAATCAAATGCTGACCGTATTACCTTCCAAGAGATTTCTCTTCAGTTATAGTCACAGCCGTGTACACTACTGTTCAAAAGTTTGGGGTCTCTTAGAAATGTCCTTGTTTTCCATGACAACATACATGAAATTAGTTGCAAAATGGATAGGAAATATAGTCAAGATGTTGACAAGGTTATAATAATGATTTTTAATAAAAAATAAAAATGTTGTACTTCAAACTTTTCTTTTGTCAAAGAATCCACCATTTGCAGCAATTACAGCCTTGCAAACCTTTGGCAATCAAGTATTCTAGTAATCTGAATAGATTTCCCCCCATGCTTCCTGAAGCACCTCCCTCAAGTTGGATTGGCTTGATGGGCACTTCTACCATACGGTCAAGCTGCTCCCACAACAGCTCAATAGGGTAGAGATCCGGTGACTATGCTGGCCACTCCATTATAGACAGAATACCAGCTGACTGCTTCTTCCCTAAATAGTTATTGCATCGTTTGGAGCTTTGCTTTGGGTCATTGTCCTGTTCTAGGAGGAAATTAGCTCCGATTAAGCACCGTCCACAGGGTATGGCATGGTGTTGCAAAATGGAGTGATAGCCTTCCTTCTTCAAGATCCCTTTTACCCTGTACAAATCGCCCAACTTTACCACCACCAAAGCACCCCCAGGCCCTGTTAAGAACTCTTTTTATTTTTTTAAATATTTTTTTATATATATTAACTTTCAATGTGATATTGCCTCCACCATGCTTCACAGAGGGCGTCAAGCACTCCTACAGCATCTTTTCAGTTTTTCTGTGTCTCACGAATGTTCTTCTATGTGATCCGAACACCTCAAATTTAGATTTCTCTGTCCATAACACTTTCTTCCAATCTTCCTCTGTCCAGTGTCTGTGTTCTTTTCTTTTTATTGGTCAGTCTGAGATATGGTGTTTTCTTTGCAACTCTGCCTAGAAGGCCAGCATCCCGGAGTAACCTCTTCACTGTTGACATTGAGACTGGTGTTTTGTGGGTACTATTTAATGAAGCTGCCAGTTGAGGACTTGTGAGGCATCTGTTTCTCAAACTAGACACTCTAATGTATTTGTCCTCTTGCTCAGTTGTGCACCGGGATCTCCCACTCCTCTTTCTATTCTGGTTAGAGCCAGTTTGCGTGGTTTCTTAACATGCTGACCAGACCGGACACGTCGCGTGCGCGAGCGTTGCAAAATACCTTTAGAAATCCATGTTATTCAATTATTGCACCCAAACTGCTGGCAGACGCCAACGAGCATCAACGAGCGTTGAAAGAAGCTGTTTTGCAGGTTGTGTGGTAATACTATGAGAGTGTAGATGCCAATCACCATATAAGTTCAAAGATGAAAAAGCCTGGAAGGAGGAGAGATGACTAGAAACGATTCGGTTGACCATTTTATGTGTGGATTAATTGTCTGAGTAAAGGACCTTGTGCATTTTAGGTAAAATAACAACTCAATGTTTATATCACAGGACAAATTAGCTAGCAACAGCAAGATAGCTAAATGTGACAAGTTATCTAGCAAGTGCAAGCTAACTAGCTAAATTGCCATACATGTTTAATGCTTTTCGACCTGTCCACAAATTAATGTAATTGGTTCAGAGTTTGTTTTGATATTTTAACCTGTGTGTCGTGATCGTGTTTGGTGTAGGGGGACAAAATAAATGTATGCACGATAGCGCACGATGGGCGCAGCCGGTTTGGGTTCCGTGTAAGGGAGTAGTTTCAATTTCTCACACGGAATAGTCTTCACTTCTCAGAACAAGAATAGACTGTATAGACTTAATCAGATGTCCTTACATAAACGCTTGGTATGCTTTCGCCGAAACATTTTTGTGAAATCTGACACGCCAGGTCGATTAACAACAAGCTAAGCTGTGTTTTGCTATATTGCACTTGTGATTTCATGAAAATCATTTTTTTTTTTGTAATTTAAGTTGAATTTGGTGCGCTGCAATTCAGTGGATGTTGACGAAAATGATCCCGCTAACGGGATGGGTGCATCAAGAAGTTAACAAAGCAAATTTGAGGAAAATGCTACCGAAGTACTATCAACACATTGACTGTAGTACCAACGCTGCTAAAATGCTCGACCATTGCTACTCCCCCTTCCGGGATGCCTACAAGGCCCTCCCCCGCCCATCGGCAAATCAGATCACGGCTCCATTTTTCTCCTCCCTTCCTATAGGCAGAAACTCATACAGGAAGTACCCGTGCTAAGGTCTATTCAACGCTGGTCTGACCAATCAGAATGCATGCTTCAAGATTATTTAGATCACGCGGACTGGGTAGCCGGGTAGCCTCTGAGAATAACATTGACGTTTACACGGACACGATTTCATCAGGAAATGTATAAGGGATGTTCCCACTGTGACTATTAAAATCTACCCAAACCAGAAACCGTGGGTGGATGGTAGCATTCGTGCAAAACTAAAAGCGAGAACCACCTCATTTAACCATGGCAAGGTGACAGGGAACATGGTTGAATACAAACAGTGTAGATATTCCATCCGTAAGGCAATGAAACAGGCCAAATGTCAGTACAGAGAAAAAGTGGAGTTGCAATTCAACGTCTCAGACACAAGACATATGTGGCAGACAATCATGGATTACAAAAGGAAAACCAGCCACATGGCGGACACCGAAGTCTTGCTTCTGGACAATTTGAACACCTTCTTCACCCGTTTTAAGAATAACACCGTGCCTCCGACGCGGCCCACTCCCAAGGGCTATTGTTCTCTGTGGCCGACGTAAGACATTTAAGTGTGTTAACCCTCGCAAGGCTGCCAGCCCAGATGGCCTCCCTAGCTGCATCCTCAGAGCATGCGGAGACCAGCTGGCTGGAGTGTTTACCGACATATTCAATCATTAAGCTCGGGGCACTGGGTCTGAACCCCACCCTGTGCAACTGGGTCCTGGACTTCCTGACGGGCCACCCCCAGGTGGTGAAGGTAGGAAACAACACCTCCAATTTGCTGATCCTCAACACAGGGGCCCCACAAGGGTGCGTGCTCAGTCCCCTCCTGTACTCCCTGCTCACCCATGACTGCGTGGCCACGCACTCCTCCAACTCTATCATCTAGTTTGCAGACGACACAACAGTAGTAAGCCTGATTACCAACAATGATGAGACAGTCTACAGGGAGGAGATGAGGGCCCGGGTGGAGTGGTGCCAGGAAATAATTTCTCCCTCAACGTCAACAAAATGAAGGAGCTGATCATGGACTTCAGGAAACACATCAACGGGACCGCTTCAAGTTCCCTCGGCGTACACATCACAGACAATCCGATATTGTCCACCCACAGAGACAGTGTGGTGAAAAAGGCGCAACAGCCACGGCCTGTTCACCCCACAACAGCGTTTATAGATGCACAATTGAGGGCAAAAAAAATAAATCACCATTTACAGCAATCCTTTAAGTGGACCATAAAAAATATGAAATATTTAGGATGCTTAATAAGTGACAACAAATCAATCAATCAATCAAATGTATTTTATATAGCCCTTCGTACATCAGCTGATATCTCAAAGTGCTGTACAGATATAGACAACAAATATATAAAGATAACTTTATTTAATTACTCAACAATATGAAAGCAGATCTAATTAATTTGAATAGTCTTACAGGTAGAATAAATGTTTGGAATGGCTAAAGTTTGCTAAATGTTTGAATAGTTTTTCTAGGTAATACCAATTACCCCACCGGAGACATTCTTTAAACAAGTATACTTGGTCACAACAGACTTTATTTGGCCAAATAAAATGTATATACTAAAAAGGAACGTTTTACATCTTCCTTAGTCTATGGTTGGTTAAAACCATCCAGACTTGGAATTGTATCAACTCGCCACCCAAGGCTTTTACGACAGACAGATAGTTAAATGCACTAAAGAGGAACAATGGGTACATATTGAAGATGTGCATGCTCATCCCCAGAATCATTTTTTGTCTGTTTTCAAAGAACAAAGCTAAAAACATTAACAACTTCATCGTTAAGAAAATTCAACGTATTCTAAAACAACCAATATCACTTCATAAAGTACAACCTTATGAAACAATCCTTAGATAGCTTTTCAGAATTCACTGATAAAATGGTCCTCATGGAAAGCTAAAGGCATAGAATCCGTAATTGACTTGGTAACAGGAAATACATTTATTTCCACGACAGAATTATTAAAAAGTCATTTTTTGGGGCGGCAGGGTAGCCTAGTGGTTAGAGCGTTGGACTAGTAACCTGAAGGTTGCGAGTTCAAACCCCCGAGCTGACAAGGTACAAATCTGTCGTTCTACCCCTGAACAGGCAGTTAACCCACTGTTCCTAGGCCGTCATTGAAATAAGAATTTGTTCTTAACTGACTTGCCTGGGTAAATAAAGGTAAAATAAAAAAAATTTGGACTGACCAATGTAGAAAAAGTTACATATCACCACATTTCTATTTGAAGTCTTTTGGACATCAGAGAAACCTTAAGGGAATCTTATTTGAGTCAGAAAATGATATCCATGTGATAGGTAAGATATACAATACCTTGCAGAGAGTCTATCCAACTGACAATCTCTTAGAAAAAAATATATAAACCATTAGAACCAAGACTTAAAAATAACTGATGTTGACTCAAGACGGAAGGAAAGTGGGAGCATAACTAACAAAATGACAGTTAACAAAAATGTAGGCTTAATCCAGTATAAACTAATGTATAGAATTGACTATACAAGAGACAAAATTCACAAATTCTACAGCACAACAGCAGAGTCATGTGTAAAACTAACAATGACTCAATAATTCATGCCTTCCGGGAATGCTAGAATGTCCAAAAGTTATGGGTGGAGCTAGAAAGTCAGTTGTCAGAAGTATTACAATATAAACATACTTCTAACCCGCCTGTCTGCATATTTCAGGACATGGCTTATGGGGGTGTAAGTGAGAGACCCAATTGGTTGGACGAAAAAACGTATATGCAAATGATATGGACGCTGGAGATGACAGTGTGTGCTAGTGGGTCTGGGCAGGGTTGATGTAGTTGATGTTTCTATGACTTTGTCGTTTGTATGTGTATGTTTTGTATTGTTCATAAAATATAAAATTAAATCTTACAAAAAAAATTGGTAATAATACAGAATTGAACAGGAAATGCTAACAGGAAATGCTAACTCACTGCATGTTTCAGTAGTAAATGGTGCCAGCAGAATTGATTGATTGATCTGTGTGTGTGTGTGTGTGTGTGTGTGTTCACAGTGCTGATGGTGAGGATCATGGCGGCCCGTGATCAGGGCTCCCATGCTGAGGTGGAGGTTAAGGTAAAGAAGGTCCTGTACCACGGCAGCCAGGTGAATATCAAGAAAGGTCACATCACCCTCTACCCAGAATCCTGGACCACCCGAGGGTGCACCTGCCCCCTCCTTAACCCAGGTGAGCTCTTACGTTTTGGCCAGGCAACTGGACCTCGACTGCTTCTTGCCCCAATAGTTATTTTCTCTGACGTCTCTGGATGCATACCTGCCTTGTAGGTAGGTAGGTATGAAAACTCTGAAGGTATGAAAACTCTGAACACCTTAAGCAGATAGGTAACCCCATATATGGGTAAATAGGCCTCACACTACCTTAAGCAGATGGGTAACCCCATATATGAGTAAATAGGCCTCACACTACATAAGCAGATGGGTGACTCCATATATGGGTAAATAGGCCTCCCACTACCTTAAGCAGATGGGTAACTCCATAAATGGGTAAATAGGCCTCACACTACCTTAAGCAGATGGGTAACTCCATATATGGGTAAATAGGCCTCACACTACCTTAAGCAGATGGGTAACTCCATATATGGGTAAATAGGCCTCACACTACCTTACCCATCTGCTTAACTCCATATATGGGTAAATAGGCCTCACACTACCTTAAGCAGAATTGACCCTGCTCTCTCTATTCTACTCCCCCAGGATCAGAGTATCTGGTGGGGGGCCACGAGGACCGGAGGACGGGTCGTCTGCTGGTGAACACCAAGAGCCTGGTCAAACCCTGGAGGCCCAGCCTGGGACGCAAGCTCCTGCACCTCCTCAACAAACACTGTAGCTCCTCCTCCTCCTCTTCAAGGAAGACTGCAACAGAGAGACTGCAGAATGCAAACGTCTTTAGTCTGCAGAAGAAAAACTAGAGCCATGGAACAAGATGAAGAGAGGGATGGAGAGTTCAAAGTTATCCATGTTTTGGTGGATTGCATGAGAAGGACGATGAGCCGAATATAAAGACGCGTGTGAGAGTGTATTTTTGGACGAATGTGGGCTGGACATGGGGATACAGCCGCAGCTTGGGCAATATGGGGAAAGCAGAACTCTTTTGCCATTCAGGGCCTCATTTGCCTGTTTCATCCACAGACGAACGGAACACATTTCTGAAACGATGACCTCCACGGCAGAACCATGATGGATAGTGTTCTGTGCTGAATGGCACTGTGTGGCTCAGTTGGAAAGAGCGTGGCGCTGGCAACTCTGAGGTTGTGGGTTCAATTCCTGCAGGGATCATAAACAAAAACATATGCAACAAAAATGTATGCACTCACTGTATTGCAAGTCACTTTGGTTAAACACGTGTGAGTCTGCTTAGTGGTATATATTGGATGATATAATATGATGACAGGCAGCTGCACAGAGACAGAGTACAGACTCTCATCTCCTTCTTTACAGGAAGAGGAAAATAAATTTCCAAAGGGAAGACCAGATATCCTGAGTGAAGGTTTACTGTCTGAGGAAGATCGATTGATCTGACTTCTCATTCTCATCTTGGATGTTCCAGTCCCAAAGACATAAGAGCCACTGGGCTGGTGTTTAAATCCACTTTAGATTTGTCTCCGACTATAGTTGAAACCAAGACAAATATAGAACCAAGAGGATATTATTAATGAATGTTTTATTAAATGACTGAGATCTCTATGTTCTATCATTAGCCTTCTGATCTATCCAAGGTTTTATGGTTGGAGTCCTGACGTTTGTATCCTCAGTTCCTGGAGTTATTGGCAGTAAACCTGCAGAAGCATCATCGTGTGTGTGTGTGTGTGTGTTGTGTGTGTGTTGTGTGTGTTGTGTGTGTGTGTGTGTGTGTGTGTCCACAAACTCGCTGTCCTTGGCTCGAAGGGACTGAGCAGGCCTTAACAAGTAGTATCTCCTGGAGCGGAAGAAGAGTAGAGAGAGAACAGAAAGTCTGTCTGGACCCCTCTGGGACTAAGTTAGAATTGAACTGACTTCACGTCTTCCCTCACTCTCAGTCTGATTTCAATGACTCTTTGTCAGGTTTATGTCAAAACATGAAACGATGATGTTGTCTACTTACTCACATGGTTTGGTGTCCTCACTTCTATTGCACTCAGGGATGTGGTGGTAAAAACCTCTGAACACCTTAAACAGATGGGTAACCCCATATACGGGGGAAATAGGACTCTATTTTATTTAATTGGGCATAAGTGTGATCTAATCACATTGGTTCACCAGGAATTAATCCTACAGATCATGTGGCAAAGTCAGGAGATGTCCGTGTACTCAGATCTAGAATGGTGAACAGAGTATACTTTAATTTATTTAAATGGGCAAGTCAGTTAAAAACCGATTCTTATTTACAATGACAGCCTACCCCAGACAACACTGTGCACCACACTATGGTACTCCCAATGACAGCCCACCCCAGACAACACTGTGCACCACCCTATGGTACTCCCGATGACAGCCTACCCACCACACTATGGTACTCCCAATGACAGCCCACCCCAGACAACACTGTGCACCACACTATGGTACTCCCAATGACAGCCCACCCCAGACAACACTGTGCACCACCCTATGGTACTCCCGATGACAGCCTACCCCAGACAACACTGTGCACCACACTATGGTACTCCCGATGACAGCCTACCCCAGACAACACTGTGCACCACACTATGGTACTCCCAATGACAGCCCACCCCAGACAACACTGTGCACCACACTATGGTACTCCCGATGACAGCCTACCCCAGACAACACTGTGCACCACACTATGGTACTCCCAATGACAGCCCACCCCAGACAACACTGTGCACCACACTATGGTACTCCCAATGACAGCCTACCCCAGACAACACTGTGCACCACCCTATGGTACTCCCGATGACAGCCTACCCCAGACAACACTGTGCACCACACTATGGTACTCCCAATGACAGCCCACCCCAGACAACACTGTGCACCACCCTATGGTACTCCCAATGACAGCCCACCCCAGACAACACTGTGCACCACCCTATGGTACTCCCGATGACAGCCCACCCCAGACAACACTGTGCACCACACTATGGTACTCCCGATGACAGCCCACCCCAGACAACACTGTGCACCACACTATGGTACTCCCGATGACAGCCCACCCCAGACAACACTGTGCACCACACTATGGTACTCCCGATGACAGCCCACCCCAGACAACACTGTGCACCACCCTATGGTACTCCCAATGACAGCCTACCCCAGACAACACTGTGCACCACACTATGGTACTCCCGATGACAGCCCACCCCAGACAACACTGTGCACCACCCTATGGTACTCCCGATGACAGCCTACCCCAGACAACACTGTGCACCACCCTATGGTACTCCCGATGACAGCCCACCCCAGACAACACTGTGCACCACCCTATGGTACTCCCGATGACAGCCCACCCCAGACAACACTGTGCACCACCCTATGGTACTCCCGATGACAGCCTACCCCAGACAACACTGTGCACCACACTATGGTACTCCCAATGACAGCCCACCCCAGACAACACTGTGCACCACACTATGGTACTCCCAATGACAGCCCACCCCAGACAACACTGTGCACCACCCTATGGTACTCCCAATGACAGCCCACCCCAGACAACACTGTGCACCACCCTATGGTACTCCCAATGACAGCCAGATGTGATTCAGCCTGGATTTGAACCAGGGACTATAGTGACACCTCTTGCACTGAGATGCAGTGCTTTAGACCGCTGCGACACTCAGGAGAATGAGTTTATCCTTCACTATGTAAACATGAGTTTATCCTTCACCATGTAAACATGAGTTTATCCTTCACTGCAGCGCCGATTCCACTCTATACCAGGTTGTTGTTGTTGTTGTTGTTGTTGTTGTTAGGGAAGACGGAAAATAACCCCATGTGTGTTTCTCTCATTAGTAAACGACCCAACAATCCATGAATCCCAAAATAAACATGGAGCTACTTAGCTAAGAAAGGAAGGGATGAATTGACGTCACTGTGTCAGATCTGTATCTGGAGAGGCTCGGTACATATTTGACCCAGACCTAGCATGCTTCCCAAATGGCACCCTATTCCCTACATAGTGCGCTACTTTTGACCAGAGCCCTATAGAACTCTATTCACTATATAGTGCACTACTTTTGACCAGAGCCCTATAGAACTCTATTCACTATATAGTGCACTACTTTTGACCAGAGCCCTATAGAACTCTATTCCCTATATAGTGCACTACTTTTGACCAGAGCCCTATAGAACTCTATTCCCTATATAGTGCACTACTTTAGACCAGAGAGCCCTGGTTAAGAATAGGTCTGTGTTGCTGTCTCTTTTTTCTTTCAGATTTGCTCTGAAAAAAGTTAGCATATTGGGTCTGTCTGTGTAACACTGCCTAAGGAGTAGCTAGGTCAGTGCCTGGGCTGAAGAGACATGATGCATTCCTGCACTGTGACATCATCCGAATGCTTCGCCCTTGTCCCAAAGACTTTATTACAAAGGAGTTTACAAGTGGTGAATGGAGCAGAGCTATGAGATCACGAATGAAAAGGGACGTGTAACATATCATCACAATCATTTCACCTGTGTAGCTACATACTGTAACTGTAAGTATTAGTTGTTATTAAAAAAATACAGATTTTTTTTATTTAACTTGGCAAGTCACTAAAGAACATACTCTTATTTTACAATGACGGCCTAAGAACAGTGGGTTAACTGCCTTGTTCAGGGGCAGAACAACAGATTTGTACCTTGTCAGCTCGGGGATTCGATCTAGCAACCTTTCGGTTACTGGCCCAACGCTCTAATTACTAGGCTACCTGATTTGTTTACGGCTTACATTTTCATTAGAATTTACATAAATGAGCTACGATTTGCATTTGATGGCGAATGCACAGATATCATGTGGAATCCATGAACTCCGCCTTTTTAAAAGGACATCTGTATGTCTGCCTATATGTGATACCTGACGTGCATGCATGCATTACACTTAATAAATAAGTCAATGGTTTTTATTGTCCTACATGTTGTAGGAATTAGTTTCTGACATGGTTCAGTACATCTTTCAAGCTCAATTTGAATGTGTATTCCTGTTAATAAGTTGTCTTGTCACTGAAACCACTGAAGTACATATTTTAGTACATACCACTGGAGTACATACATACTTTATGTACTTTATGTATGTACTAATATCGCCCTCCTTTGGTTAAAAGTGAGAATGGAACACTTCTACTCCGGATTTGGAATTGTTGGCTTAGGCATGATCCCTGTACATTCAACATGAATACAATATCCCTGTACATTCAAACATGAATACAATATCACTTTACATTCAAACATGAATACAATATCACTTTACATTCAAACATGAATACAAATATACAAAAAAACGAACAGATTTAAAGATGTGCAACAATTCAATTTATTTTTTTTAAATCACCTCAAAATAAATAGGGACAGAGAAACAAAATATAGAAATATAAATAATTTCATAGCATTATTATAGTCATATCACAGGTTATTTTCAAGGCATTGAATATGCTTTGAATGATTAAATAATACATTGGAGGTGCCCACCCAAAACACAGGCAGTCATTTTTGCATATTTAATTTCATTCTAAATAAACAATACAGGAATCAGGTAAGTATAATAAAGAAAATGACGATTATATTTCTTGTTTTTTATTTGCCCTTATTTATTGGCTTGATCCTTTGAAATAATACTTATATTAATGCACGTGGTAAGTAATCATTAACGGTCTCTTGCTAAAACACTTGAAAGGTAGGATTCAAGCAACTTAAAATGACATCACAATAAATAACGTTGCATAAATGTCATCGTCAGTCGAGGACATATTTCAGGGATCGTGTTCATTAGGCACCAAACTGAAAGAGAACGCACGGAAACACAGAAGGACTACCTAGACTTGTCCAATAAGAAACGTTATTAAAGGGACATAACCGGAGTGGAATTTGCATGTGGTGAATAGATCCGTGTTATGGCATCCAATGAACGTGACCCCGATTTACAGTATATCACAAAAGTGAGTACACCCCTCACATTTTTGTAAATATTTGAGTATATCTTTTCATGTGACAACACTGAAGAAATGACACTTTGCTACAATGTAAAGTAGTGAGTGTACAGCTTGTTTAACAGTGTAAATTTGCTGTCCCCTCAAAATAACTCAACACACAGCCATTAATGTCTAAACCGCTGGCAACAAAAGTGAATACACCCCTAAGTGAAAATGTCCAAATTGGGCTCAAAGTGTCAATATTTTGTGTGGCCACCATCATTTCCAGCACTGCCTTTAAACCTCTTGGGCATGGAGTTCACCAGAGCTTCACAGGTTGCCACTGGAGTCCTCTTCCACTCCTCCATGACGACATCACGGAGCTGGTGGATGTTAGAGACCTTGCACTCCTCCACCTTCAGTTTGAGGATGCCCCACAGATGCTCAATAGGGTTTAGGTCTGGAGACATGCTTGGCCAGTCCATCACCTTTAACCTCAGCTTCTTTAGCAAGGCAGTGGTCGTCTTGGTGTGTTTGGGGTCGTTATCATGTTGGAATACTGCCCTGCGGCCCAGTCTCCGAAGGGAGGGGGATCATGCTCTGCTTCAGTATGTCACAGTACATGTTGGCATTCATGGTTCCCTCAATGAACTGTAGCTCCCCAGTGCCGGCAGCACTCATGCAGCCCCAGACCGTGACACTCCCACCACCATGCTTGACTGTAGACAAGAGACACTTGTCTTTGTACTCCTCACCTGGTTGCCGCCACACACGCTTGACACCATCTGAACCAAATAAGTTTATCTTGGTCTCATCAGACCACAGGACATGGTTCCAGTAATCCATGTCCTTAGTCTGCTTGTCTTCAGCAAACTGTTTGCGGGCTTTCTTGTGCATCATCTTTAGAAGAGGCTTCCTTCTGGGACGACAGCCATGCAGACCAATTTGATGCAGTGTACGGCGTATGGTCTGAGCACTGACAGGCTGACCCCCCCACCCCTTAAACCTCTACAGCAATGCTGGCAGCACTCATACGTCTATTTCCCAAAGACAACCTCTGGATATGACGCTGAGCACGTGCACTCAACTTCTTTGGCCTGTTCTGAGTGGAACCTGTCCAGTTAAACTGCTGTATGGTCTTGGCCACCGTGCTGCAGCTCAGTTTCAGGGTCTTGGCAATCTTCTTATAGCCCAGGCCATCTTTATGTAGAGCAACAATTCCTTTTTTTCAGATCCTCAGAGAGTTCTTTGCCATGAGGTGCCATGTTGAACTTCCAGTGACTAGTCAGTATGAGGGAGTGTGAGAGCGATGACACCAAATTTAACACACCTGTTCCCCATTCACACCTGAGACCTTGTAACACTAACGAGTCACATGACACCGGGGAGGGAAAATGGCTAATTGGGCCCAATTTGGACATTTTCACTTAGGGGTGTACTCACTTCTGTTGCCAGCGGTTTAGACATTAATGGCTGCGTGTTGAGTTATTTTGAGGGGACAGCACATTTACACTGTTATACAAGCTGTACACTCACTACTTTACATTGTAGCAAAGTGTCATTTCTTCAGTGTTGTCACATGAAAAGATATACTCAAATATTTACAAAAATGTGAGGGGTGTACTCACTTTTCTGATATACTGTATCTTCTCTCATTCTTTGTCTTCCTGTTCTTCCTGGTTCGAGGCCAGCTGGCCCACGGGAACGTACTCAGTAGTCATCACCCCTGCTCACCACTTCCTTACAGGTGGGCCTGAGAAGGATGGTGTGTTCGTATTGGGCAGTGTAGGAGCCCTTGGTGTCACAGAGAGGAGGGTACGGGTCTATGATGCCCAGGTCACACAGGTTCTTCAGGGCCATCAGGTACTTGCTCTCTCCCTGCCGGTCCAACCAGCGGCGGCAAAACGCCAACGTCCCGAAGTTGTCGTTGATCACGTTGAGCAGATGCTTAGCTCTGGGGAGCCTGCGACAGGGACACACACAGCACAATGGGAGGAGGCGGGGACACAGAGGGGAGGAGGCGGGGACACAGAGGGGAGGAGGGGAGAGCGATAAGGATTATGAGAGCAGTGCAGTAGGATAATCCACATTGATCAACATATCTGTAAAAATGCCAGATTTAGCCAGCTGGCTAATTTGTGTCTGTAGTTTATGGGTTCATTGTCGTATTAGTACAGTAGTATTCAGTTCAGGTGTATACAGTAAGAATCAGCGCGTTGGAAGGGATCAGACTGAACAGGGTCATTCGCCCTCGATTGTCCTCGGTGGTGAATAGAATGACATCTACAGTATAGATTTCTACTTAGCATCGATGTTCAGTATTATCATTCAGCATTAAAATCAGTTGAGGCTCGCACTCAGTGAGCGCCGAGCGAACCCGAGCGACCGACCTTATTGGCACGTGTCCAACGTTGAAGTTTTTCATGTAATGCGAGCAGTCCATGTCACCGTGAACAGCTCCCCTCCCAGTGCTGCCAAACGTCTCGATTGCGTACACCTCACCTTCCTGTAGAGCAGAAGGGTAGAGGAGGACACCGAAAACTCAGCAGATCCTAGAAACAACTGATTGACCGTAATCCATCTGCAACTTACATAAGACCAAAGTCCTTGAAACTGAAAGCCTTTATTGGCAGAAGGAAAAGGGAGAGAAACTCACAGCATTTTTTTATGTCATTGAAATCCTTCTGGTAACGAATGTAGATGTTAAGAGATTATATTTTTCCTTTTTACAAGAATCAACATCACAGATGAGCAATTGGTTTTCCAGAGGATTCTATAAATGCTGATGTCATTACAGTAACTATTTCATCTCTTATAGTATTCATTACAGTAACTCATCTCTTATAGTGTTCATTACAGTAACTCTTTATCTCTTATAGTGTTCATTACAGTAACTCATCTCTTATAGTGTTCGTTACAGTAACTCATCTCTTATAGTGTTCATTACAGTAACTCATCTCTTATTGTGTTCATTACAGTAACTCTTTATCTCTTATAGTGTTCATTACAGTAACTCATCTCTTATAGTGTTCATTACAGTAACTCATCTCTTATAGTGTTCATTACAGTAACTCATCTCTTATAGTGTTCATTACAGTAACTCATCTCTTATAGTGTTCATTACAGTAACTCATCTCTTATAGTGTTCATTACAGTAACTCATCTCTTATAGTGTTCATTACAGTAACTATTTCATATCTTATAGTGTTCATTACAGTAACTCTTTATCTCTTATAGTGTTCATTACAGTAACTCATCTCTTATAGTGTTCATTACAGTAACTCATCTCTTATAGTGTTCATTACAGTAACTCATCTCTTATAGTGTTCATTACAGTAACTCATCTCTTATAGTGTTCATTACAGTAACTCATCTATTATAGTGTTCATTACAGTAACTCATCTCTTATTGTGTTCATTACAGTAACTATTTCATATCTTATAGTGTTCATTACAGTAACTCATCTCTTATAGTGTTCATTACAGTAACTCATCTCTTATTGTGTTCATTACAGTAACTATTTCATATCTTATAGTGTTCATTACAGTAACTCATCTCTTATAGTGTTCATTACAGTAACTCATCTCTTATAGTGTTCATTACAGTAACTATTTCATATCTTATAGTGTTCATTACAGTAACTCATCTCTTATAGTGTTCTTATAGTGTACCATTAAGCAATGGTAAGTCCGACCCGACCCACTGGTGTGGGGGTAAGTCTCAATGGAAAAGCACCATACCAGGTGGTGGTGATTCAAGACCCTGTGGTATTAGCTGATAACACTGACACCCTTCCTCTCTGCTCAGATAATCACTCAGTGAGAGCAGCCTCTCGGCACGCCCTACTGACACTCCACCCCAGTGAGAGCGGCCTCTCGGCACGCCCTACTGACACTCCACCCCAGTGAGAGCAGCCTCTCGGCACGCCCTACTGACACTCCACTCCAGTGAGAGCAGCCTCTCGGCACGCCCTGCTGACACTCCACCCCAGTGAGAGCAGCCTCTCGGCACGCTCTGCTGACACCACTCCACTCCAGTGAGAGCAGCCTCGCAGTACGCCCTGCTGACACTCCACTCCAGTGAGAGCAGCCTCTCGTCACGCCCTGCTGAACAGAGAGCACTATGATCACACACACACATGCTGGCAAGCAAGCCTGCACACACAAAGACACACACACACACACACACACACACATACAAAGAGGGTAATGGCCCTAACCCAACACCACTCACTCCAGCTAAATATAAAACCTTCTAACCTGGCACATCAGCAACTTCATCCATCCCTTCCTGGCTTAGCTGACAAACATCAGCAACTCCATCCATCCCTTCCTGGCTTAGCTGAAAACATCAGCAACTCCATCCATCCCTTCCTGGTTTAGCTGACAAACATCAGCAACTCCATCCATCCCTTCCTGGCTTAGCTGAAAACATCAGCAACTCCATCCATCCCTTCCTGGCTTAGCTGAAAACATCAGCAACTCCATCCATCCCTTCCTGGCTTAGCTGACAAACATCAGCAACTCCATCCATTCCTTCCTGGCTTAGCTGAAAACATCAGCAACTCCCTCCATCCCTTCCTGGCTTAGCTGAAAACATCAGCAACTCCCTCCATCCCTTCCTGGCTTAGCTGAAAACATCAGCAACTCCCTCCATCCCTTCCTGGCTTAGCTGAAAACATCAGCAACTCCATCCATCCCTTCCTGGCTTAGCTGACAAACATCAGCAACTCCATCCATCCCTTCCTGGCTTAGCTGAAAACATCAGCAAAACGTACCACTCAGCAGCCCGCCAATTAAAATGTCCAATTCTGTCCAAACGGAGTTAAGCATTGCAGCTGTGTGTGTCAGGGTGGGTGGTTAATAAACTACGGACCTTTAGCCTGAAACCCCGGATCTGTTTGTGCTGTCTTACCAACAAATGTGGTCATTCTCACACCTTAGGAGTTGGCAAAACAGCACAGACAAATCTGGTACCAGGCTAATTGACCTCTGTGACCTCACCAATATGGTCCTTACCTGGGCAATATATTTAGATCCTCAGGTATCTAGGTATTTCTAAAGATATGTAGCAGGTATCTAGGTATCTCTAAAGATATGTAGCAGGTATCTAGGTATCTCTAAAGATATGTAGCAGGTATCTAGGTATCTCTAAAGATATGTAGCAGGTATCTCTAAAGATATGTGACAGGTGTCTAGGCGATATCTCCTTTAGTGAGTGAACTGGTCATTAATTGACTTTGAGTGGTGAGAACTCGAGGTGTTTAGAGATATAATTGCTACTTGATGCTTCCAGGTGGTAATGTGCTTATAAGTGTAATAATGTGATTTTAAAGGTGCAATAATGTGACTAAAGGTGTAATTAAAGAACTGAAGGAGGTGACTAAGGAGGTGTTGGAGTGTGTGCGTGCGTGCGTGCGTGCGTGCATGCGTGTGTGTGTGTGTGTGCGCGTGCGTGCGTGCGTGTGTGCGTGCGTGCGTGTGTGCGTGCGTGTGTGTGTGCGCGTGCGTGCGTGTGTGCGTGCGTGTGTGTGTTTATACGTGTGAGATGTTAATCTGAGCTGATCTCGACACCTTGTAACTCTATAGAGATGTTCTCGCTATAACACTTGTATTTATAGGCTACTCTAGGATTTTATTATTTGTATATATAATTTAACTTGAACAGAATGAACCTGCAAGAGAGGAGATGTGTACCTTGAGTATGTTGTTGCGGACATGATGGAAAAAAAGAAGAAAATAAGAAGTTTAACAACATTGTACTGAGGTAACATCTGAAAAGGCCTCTGTTCAAATGAGCAAAAGACGCCACCAGTCAGTACTCAGTCTTTTTTTGAACCTTTATTTAGTCAGTTAAGAACAAATTCTTATTTACAATGACGGCCGACCCCGGCCAAACCAGGACGACACTGGGCATATTGTGCGCCGCCCTATGGGACTCCCAATCATGACCGGATGTGATGCAGCCTGGATTCGAACCAGGTACTGCAGTGACGCCTCTTACATTGAGATGCAGTGTCTTAGACCACTGCGTCACTCGGGAGCCCTAATTATCAGTCAGTCTCCAGTCATTCTCTAGTCAGTCGCTAGACAGTACCCAGACAGTACCCAGACAGTCGCCAGTCAGTACTCAGTCACCAGACAGTACCCAGACAGTACCCAGTCAGTACTCAGTCACCAGACAGTCGCCAGACAGTACCCTGTCAGTCACCAGTCAGTACCCAGACAGTACTCAGTCACCAGACAGTACCCGGTCAGTCACCAGACAGTACCCAGACAGTACCCAGACAGTACTCAGTCACCAGACAGTCACCAGACAGTACCCAGACAGTACCCAGTCAGTACCCAGACAGTACCCAGTCAGTACCCAGACAGTACCCAGTCAGTACCCAGACAGTACTCAGTCACCAGACAGTACCCAGACAGTACCCAGTCAGTACCCAGACAGTACTCAGTCACCAGACAGTACCCAGTCAGTACCCAGACAGTACTCAGTCACCAGACAGTCACCAGACAGTACCCAGACAGTACCCAGTCAGTACCCAGACAGTACCCAGTCAGTACTCAGTCACCAGACAGTACCCGGTCAGTCACCAGACAGTACCCAGACAGTACCCAGACAGTACTCAGTCACCAGACAGTACCCGGTCAGTCGCCAGACAGTACCCAGACAGTACCCAGACAGTACTCAGTCACCAGACAGTCACCAGACAGTACCCAGACAGTACCCAGTCAGTACCCAGACAGTACCCAGTCAGTACCCAGACAGTACCCAGTCAGTACCCAGACAGTACTCAGTCACCAGACAGTACCCAGACAGTACCCAGTCAGTACCCAGACAGTACTCAGTCACCAGACAGTACCCAGTCAGTACCCAGACAGTACTCAGTCACCAGACAGTCACCAGACAGTACCCAGACAGTACCCAGTCAGTACCCAGACAGTACCCAGTCAGTACTCAGTCACCAGACAGTACCCGGTCAGTCACCAGACAGTACCCAGACAGTACCCAGACAGTACTCAGTCACCAGACAGTACCCGGTCAGTCGCCAGACA